>NW_003307631.1:177960-221672 GCF_000143455.1 Volvox carteri f. nagariensis
GTTGTTTTATTTAAAACACGTGCGCCTGTATGTTTGTCTGTTTATCGTTACCTAATTGTGAGCCTTTTTTGGTGGGGAGGGGAAGGGGGGGAAAGACGAACCGCAAAGGAGTGAAGCTGCTGCCAGGGCAAGAGTGTACCAGACGTAGAACTGACCGAAAGGCGTCCGTGAAGACGGCGACCTCGGGATGACGTAGTGAAGCTGAAGTCGGAAAGGGGGAGGGGGGGATGTTTCTTCGCTGCTGCGAAGTGTCGAATGTGTTTCACTCAGCCCTTCGTACTGTCACTCCCCTCCTCCACCCTCCACTCCCCTCTTGAATGGCTGGGTTTGCTGTCGTACATCAGTTATGGCGGGCGATGTGTCGTTCCGCCGCCGCCGCCTTCGCCTCTGCTCTGCCCCGGGGGGTGGAGGTGTTGCGGCAGGTGCGGGCCCCCCCGCACAGCTGTTTCCAGTTCTTCGGACTCGACTTCCTCATCGATCAGGACGTCAGGTACTTGCTGGCTGCAGGAGGGGCGGGTAGCAGGTAGTGGGGGGGTATGTGTACGCGTGTGTGTGTGTGTGAGACGGTTTGTGTCCTTTTATTATGTATGCATGTATGTATGTATGTAACGCGCCACCCGGGGCCCCTCGCAGGCCCTGGCTACTGGAGGTCAATGCCACCCCCTCAATGAAGGTACGACATGATGTACAGACGAAACCATGCAAGTGGTTAACCTCCCGTTACACGTCCGTACATATGAACCTGGCTGAAACTAAGTCCCCCGAGGAAAAACCCTCTACCGTGAAATTCACTGAAGGAGTCGTACACACTTCTTCCACCCCCGTTCCACGGTTTTCCCCTTTCCTCTGGCCAGGTGGAGCACTGCGACCCGCGGGTCGCTGAGCTGATCTTTCGTCAGAAGTGGGCTGCCGTACGGGATATGGTGGGGCTGCTGGGCCTGTGTCCAGCGCGGTTCGAGGAGGGTTCCCCGGGTGCGAGGGGGGCGAGGGGGGGACGTACACGTATAAGGCTGAATAGTGCGGGAAGGAGCTGTCTGGCTATGAGCTGCTGTTGCGGGTGCGGTGCGAGAGGGGGGCTTCCAAGCAATTCCCCGCCAAGTCGCCGCCACGTGGCGTTCGCAGGATGCACACCTGCCTCCGCCTCCCGCCACTACCACCACCACTACCACCACCACTACCACCACAACTACCACCACCACTTACAACCACTTACAACCAGTACCACCACTACTTACCACCACTACCACCACCCGCAAATAACCCCCCCTTCCCCCTCCTCCCCCCTTCAGTTGGCCCCTCCCTGGACCGCTCCACCCCCGCCTACGCCCTCCAAGAGCTACGCCGCCGGGGGGGCTTCCTGCCCCTCATGCACCTGCTGCCCCACCCGGACACGTCCACGACGGCGGCGGCGGCGGCGGCGGCGGGGCTCAAGAGGCCGCTGCCGTGGACCCCAGCGGACAGGGCGCTACGGAGGTGGTGTACGGCGTGTCGGGAATATCAACAGTCTGCGGCGGAGGTGCCTTGCTGGGGAGGGGCCACCGACGGGGGCGGGGAGCGCGAGGGGAAAGGAGGTGTGGGAGGGGCGGGGAGTGGAGAGGGGTGACTGAGAGGGGTGGGGTGGGGTGGGAAGGAGGGTTTCGAGTGCAGGTGCGGAGGCGGCGGTGTATGCGGAGGAACTGTACTCCTCCTGGCTGTGGGCCACACTATGACATCTGCTGGCGGGCGGGCGGGCTGGCATGGCCTGCTGCCCCTCCTTACTAGTGGCTAGTAGGTCTACCTGCGGCTGAAGGCCTAGCTACAGCCGTGCCGGTGGTTGGGCCTTCCTATGGGCCCCCGACCCGTGCGTGCCTGACAGCGCTCAATACCACGGGTTTGCTTTAGTCAATGTGATATACAGCTCCTGTGCATGTCTGTATGTCTGTATCTTTGCATGAAGATGCGGAGACTCCTCGGGATTTGGGGGGGACAGCGTGCCGCCGTGTGCCGGAGAGGAAGGGGAAGGCGGAATGCATCTTGCTGCTGACTATTGACAGGCAGACAGACGGACAGATGGACAGACGGACAGATGGACAGACAGACGGGCAGACAGAGTGCCTACTGTGTGCATTTCCTGGCTAGGGGGTTACGGCACCCGCCGGCAGTGGTGATAGTGGAGGCAGTGGTGGTGGGGAGTCGCCGTACGGTAGTTGGGTCGGGTCGGGCGGTGGCGGGAGTAATGCGACATGGGTGGTTAGTGGAGGGGCGCCTGGGTGCGGGTGCGGGTGCGGGTGCAGGGGAGGCGTGTATGGAATGAACGATATGGTGTTCTCCGGACTTGCAGGCCCACATCCCCCATTTCGACTACCATTTGCCAACCCCGGAAGGCTGAGGCCCCCTGGACTCGACATAGTGATAATCAGGAAACTGTACATACATACGCGAGCTGACCAGGAACTAAGTTGAGGCGCCGTTGATCCGCTAGATTTGGTTGGATGCTGGTGGTGAGTTGCTGAACCCAACGAATACACTCTGAAGTCGGATGGGGTGAACGGATTAGGGTGCCCCTCTCGCAGGGGAGAGCAGGGAGCTGCCTCCAAGGGAAAGGGGGCCGCTGGCGAAGCTATACCACCCTGTAACAACATACATACATACGCACGCACGCAGGTGTAAGAATGTAAACATCAGGTATAGCCTGCACAATTAGATTGCGTTATTTGAATAGCGGAATACCGGGATCAGGGAAGCCGACGGCAATGAGAGAAATCGTCCGCCAGTATAGTAAAGCAGGCGTAAAATGGGGATTGGGACCGATACAGACAGACAGACATACACCTGGACGAACGCAGGAGATAACTCTCCAGCCTGAATGCATGCTTAGCAAGGCCAACCGCTCAAAGCTCAAACCCGTCAACCGCTGTGGCCGCTTTCGTCGTCGTCGTCATCGCGAGGCAAAAATTGATTCCTTAAGAATTAAATTACGAAAGAAAATGAAAGCGAATGAATGTCTCGTGCAGCTGCCCCCGGCCTCCCCCCTAGACTCTAGGGCCTAGAGGCGCATTTCCCCCTCCCTGGACCTCCAGACCTGGCCTCGTTTCAGGAAAACCTTCCCGGCCATCCCGGCGGCGGGGTTGTTAGGCAGTGGCTCCCTGCGGGCACCTTCGTGAGCACTTAGTTCCTCGTCTGGCGCCCGGGAAGCTGGAGACTCGGCGGTGCTGTTGAGTACAGTTTTCTGTAAGGTGACCACATGAGGAGGAAGCGCCGAATTACGGCTAGGATGGCGTCCGGTAGGGAGGTGGGTCGGCCTCCGAGGTATGGTGGGGCGATCTACTTGCCGGGATCTCAGGCGGCGATGGCAGGAATGCGGGCAATTGGGCCCCACGCCATCTGACACGTAGTACGGGCTTGGGCCAGGTGGTATCAGTTGGTAAGCGCGAACTGGGAAGGGGGGGAAGGCATGGGGGGTGAAGCTTGGGGAAGGCATGGGTAACCGGCCTCTGCACAATGCCGGGGAGAACTAACTGTCAAGGGCAGGACAATGTTTACAAGGCCTTGGTTGACTTATTAAGGCTTCGAGCAGTTCTTCGTATGTACAATCCAAGTAACCGTTTGTCAGGTTGGTGGGCTTGGTGCAGGTACCGTACGGATAGGGACAAGAAACTGCCAGCCCACGGGGCCCGGGGCCGGCAAATTGTCGGTACGGATACGATGCTGCGGCCCTTATGGTTAAATTTCACGTGCCATGAGTTGACGTTGCAGGATTTTCAATGACTTTGGCATAATACGTTTCCAGCAATTGCCGGTTGGGCTGGTGTACTGCACACCGGTGCTTTTGTGGTACCCACGGAGTAGAGTTTACGTCCTTTTATTTATATACCTGAATCTGTTTCATATTCCAACTGCTGCTATCTTGAAGTGGTACACCCGTTTGGCTCCGTCATGATACTACGGGCAACCTGAAGATAGCCCAAGACGTTTCACGCTCGTTGGGCTTATTTGTCTCAGTGCTGAGAGAAATTTGTTAGGGCATACAAATTAGCGTGGTGACGCCTAGCATATCTTATTTCAGGCGTTGGTATACTGAGGCAAGGGCACCAGTGGGCCAAGAGGGCCTGTCCCATGGAGCAGTATCATGAAGCGGACCATCAGGACACCAGCTATGTTGACTGGTCGTTCCTTCCCCCGACGGCGTTGCATGTGAGTCCGTAAGGTCCCAAGCGCCAAGACTGCCATATGCCGCAATGCTTTTCAATCTGCGTTTTCATCTCAAAGGAAAAACAGCAATCGTGACGCATGCCGGGTGGAAACCAGACATTCCCAATGTTGGTTTAATGCTGTTGGTTTGATGCTTTGTTGAATTCCCCCAGGTCATCGGTACCGTGCTGCCCCCATCGTCTCTTCTTAGAGCTAGGCTTGTCAATCGGCATTGGGCTGGCTGTCTGGCAGCGCTTGTTGACACGCTTTACATAGTGCCCGAGTACTTCTTGACGGAGCAATCCGTGGCAGAGGTGCAGAAGGCCTTTCCCAAGGCAACGACAGTGAGCCTAGATTTGCAAGACACGTTTATGGCGGTTCCTCTGGCGTACAAGGATAGCCTGGACCGCTACATTTCTCTGCGTAATGAGCACGTGGCAGCGGCCGATGCGACAATTGAGGAAGCCTCAACGGCGTCTTCGGACGTGTGTCAAACGGATGGTGCAGCGGACTCGGGCCGACCCAGTGAGGACGCAAGTGGTGGAGCCATGGGCACGGCAGAGTCAGCACCCGAACGACCAGCCTCCCCGGCAGATGCTGATGTCACTGGTATTGAGCCATCTTCCCAAGCGTCAACCAGCACGCCGCACACATCCGGAACCGCAGCTCCCAACCTGGGTTCCTCCACTCCAAGCTCCTCGTCGGCGCCGCAGCCGTTCCAACCGCAACAGCAACAAAGCGTCGCGGCGCTCGCCGCTGCCTTTGCTGCGGATTTCCTTAATGGCGCGCACAACTGCAGGACTGGAAGCGCCGGCTGCAGTGCATCACCAGCAGAGCCACCGGGGCCACCAGCACCTGCACAAGCAGCCGAGGGTGGTGGCGACGCAGGCCACGGTCAAGCTGACCCACCTGCAGCGGCGCCTGCTACAGGCGGCAGAATTGAAGCGGCTGTCGCCGCCGCCACCGGGGCCGTCGATCCTCCCGTCGCCGTTGCGGCAGACCTCGCTGGTGCGGCCGCAGTCCCGGCCCTGGTACCAGTGGTCGGCCAGCTGCCAGCTATTCCTGGTGCGCAGCCTCCTTCATCTCCGCCAACTTTCCCCTACTCGGCCATCCCCGTGGAGCCCCTTACGGGCCTCGTTCCCCCTGCCGCCACTCACTTGCGCGTGCGGCTACCTGATAGTCTTGACGTGCAAGCCCACCACGCGGATGTCTCCACTTCCTGGGATTACGTCTCCGCGCTACTCGCTCGTGTGGGCTCCAGCCTGTCCAGCCTCTCCCTCTCCACCGCACCGGACGCTGCGCACATCTCCATGCTGAGCCCTTTGACGCAACTCACCTCCCTCATCATGGACGAGGCCTCCCACTCCACCTGGTCCGTCGAGCACCTCCCCATCGTTGGATCTCTGACCGGGCTTCGGAACCTGGCCATTAAGATCCCTCCCTTCCGCAGCAGCCGCCCTGACCCGCCCACCACTCCGCAGCCGCCCGCCGCGCTGGCATCCTGGACGGCTCTTCAGCGTCTGACAAAGCTCCACGTCTCAGCGCTGCGCTACAGCTTCCACTCCTCGCTTGTAGCCGTGCTGCCGCACCTGAACAATCTGGAGTACTTGGCGCTGCGGGCACCTCAGACGCGGCTGCCGTGGATGGGAACCGAAAAGCCGCTGTTTGCCAATATCGGCACGCTGACGGGTCTCACTCAGCTGAGTCTGGCGCTGGGGGATCACAACATGGCGCCGCAGGACTGGCAGTCGCTGACCACCCTCACCAAGTGAGAGGGGGGCGTGTGATGGGGCACGAAAGGGGCCTAGGGGTTTAGGACGAGTCTGAGGCGATGGAGGCGAGTTGGTTTGCCCAACGGCGTATGGGGATTAGGTTGGCGGCGCTGGCCTGTGGGTTAGTGTGGGTGCAGCACATCCCGCACATCACCCCCGGCGCCAGGTGATGGCTAAATAACCATTTAGCCTCCTCTGGTTCGCTGCAAAGTCAGCAGTCGGCTGGCAGAGGCTGGCGCTGGCTTGGAGTGTCATGTGCGCTGAAGGGCGGTGCGCTTTGTTTTGTGCAGCACAGCACAGGGGGAATGAATGCTGCCCGCCGGAACATGCTACATGTCCAAACGCGGGTGAAGGTAGCTGATGCTGTATCTATCTGTGTGTAGGGGCCCCGGCAAGACGTTACTGCGGCCCACATGCAGCAAGTATATACGTGTAGCCTAATGAACTGGTGTTCGGGACACATTCGCCCCGACGGGGCCCTGCGCATCACTACCACCTAATCCCGCATGGGCACACCGAATCGGGGCACGGGTGGCCCAGATGGGTGACATGGGTGGCTCAAACGCCATGGGAAGCGGGATGGTGATGGTTTCTTGCGTGGCGCCTGCTGTGCACATGCAGCTGTTTCTAGGGGTAGTTCCACACTTCTGTCCCGGTCCTTTCAGTGTTCAGCGGAACCTGCTGCCCTTTCGGGCTGCCTGGACATCTGCAGTTGGTGATACTGTTGGTAATACATTCCTTGCACAATATTGTCATCGCCTCTGAGTCTGAAATCAACATCAATATCAGGTGATCTTGCTGCCATCCGTGTCACCTTGCAATCTTCTCATCCCTCTCCTCGTGCCAGGCTCTCCGCTATCGAGCTGAGTGTGTCGGAGGGGAGTGACGGCCTCAACGTGCCAACGGGCTTGGAGTTCCCGGCGCTCAAGTCGCTCAAGCTAAGATACCCGAACAGGTGCCTATGCGGCAGGGGCTTGAGTTTTTGAAACTGGTTGACGTCGAGTTGGCCCTGTCGACTCGACATGAATCAGTTTCATGTCGAGTTGACAGCAGGGCGGAAAATGGCAAGGAAAGAGGTGGTGTGACGCGGAGTCGGTTGGACCAAGCGTTGGCATCGCCCAGGCGTTTGTGTGTTCATGCCACATTTCGTCCAGGCCTATGCATACGTGCATTGCGCTGCGGGCCGTTGGTTGCCCTCGCTATCCTCTAGATGTACACACAGGTCATGTACGCGGTGTGGCAGGACTCTGCCTCGGAAGGCAGCTCCGCTTAGATGCCTAGGTCTAGGGTTTCTACCACGTAGGGTATTTAGACAAACACGCACACTTCCACTCCTTCCCCCCAAAATCAGCTTCCTTTGTGGTTGTTTTCCATTCGCGCATTCACTCCCCTCCCCCTTGGCCTTACTCCCCGGGTCGTTCACGTTCGTCTTCCCCGGAACTCCCCCCGCTGCTCATTGCAGCCAAGACCTGGTCCGTATCGCCGTATGGTCCGGTATTCAGCGACTGGATATCAAGTTCCCCGAACACGAGCGGGAGTGGCACCAGGTAGATGGGTCCGGAGGGGACCCGATAGCCATGGAGGCCACATATCGAAAGAGGATGCTTGCATGCGAAGGGTGCGCCGCATGCTGATGGGCACGCAAAACAATTACCGCAATTGCCCTGCCCCCTCCAAAGCCTTCTCCTGCAACCGCATCGTACACATTCTCTGCTTCCTCCCCATTTTCTTCTATCCACCTCTCTCATCCTTCCAGGTCATCCTTCATACAAAACATACGCCGCCTCTTGCCTTCGGAAAGTGCGCTTTTGCATGTTGTGTTCTTTTCCTCCTCCTCCTCCTCCTCCTGGTGCGAGCACATGTCCCCCCTCCACATTTGCCAACCGCCGCCGCCCCTGGACCACTGCAGGAAGATGCTGTTGTTGAGCTGTTGGACTTCCGCACCAAGCTGCTTCCAACCGCTGGTGCCGCCGTTATCTGCTCTGTATTGGACAACGCCCCCGCAGCTCACCTGGCTGCCAGTGGTGCCCTGGATGCGGGGTTCAGTCTGGGGCCCGCAGGGGTGGTGGCGCTCATGGGGCAGCTGGCTCCCCTTCACCAGCAGCAGCAGCAGTCAGGGGCTGGTGGGGGCCCTGGAGGAGGACGTCATGGCAATGCGTCCATGCCGCCCACGGGTGCGGGCAACACGGCCGGGCTAACGTCCTGGTGGTCACCGCTGCTGCCGCTACTGGCGCTGCCGAATATGGTGGACTTCAGGTGGGTTGGAAGGGGGTGCCGAAGCGGGGGTTTGGGGGGTTTGGTTCGGAGACAGGAAACTGGGGCCCGCTGGTTAGGATGTCCTATGGAACAGCTTGTTGCAAAAAAGCAGCAGCTGTTTCCCCCTGTCCTGCCGCCCTCTATCGTCCGTGTCTCACGCGTCGGGAGTTGTTTCTTTGGCTTCGCATGTAATCCCCCCCCCTTCACCCTCTTGCCCTGGCAGCAGCTTCTACCGTGTGTGGTTCGTCTTTCCCCCTTCACCCCGTGCTCTGCCAGGTGCTCCGCCAAGGAGGGCCTTGCCAGCCACGATCCCATCTTATTTGATGAGATCATTTCGGGTCTGTGCGCCGCCTGGCCGGGAGTGACCCGGCTGTGTTTCAAGGGCTGCATCAACGTGCTTAGTCAGCAGGGGGGCTGGGACTCGCTCAAACAGCTCACCAGGCTGCAACAGCTAGAACTCAGGTCAGTGCGGATAACGGGGGGAGGGGGGGGTATGAAGGCAGGGAGCAGAGGGAGGGTCCCTGGACGGGGCCGAGGTAGGATGGGACACAACTTACACAGAGTTGTAAGTTGTAGCGAGGGCAGAGGCCAGGAGGGTGCATCACAGGTGAACAACTCGACG
This sequence comes from Volvox carteri f. nagariensis, assembly GCF_000143455.1. Lineage (NCBI taxonomy): Eukaryota > Viridiplantae > Chlorophyta > Chlorophyceae > Chlamydomonadales > Volvocaceae > Volvox > Volvox carteri. The sequence goes on from NW_003307631.1 coordinate 186,781, forward strand.
GGTTGTGTAGGAGACGACGGGATAGTGAGTCTGAATGAAAGCTGTGCAGGAAAGTTGCACATGGCGTTGTTTATTGTAGGAGGAGGGGCAGGGGCGGTAGCAGTAAGCAGCTGCCTTGAGAGTGCCTTGGGAGCGGTGAGGGGACATGAAACCGTGCGGCAGGCAGGAAAGCCAAGCAACATTTGGCCACTGGTCAAAGGGATCTCGCGAGGTCATCTCTTAGCTGTTTGCCTGCCTGTCTGTCAGTCTGTCTGTCTGTGCCCGCTCAGGGATACTGATGGGGTTGGAGGACGACAAGTCGGGAGGGGGTTGTCCGTGTGCTGCTCGCTTTGCATGGCGCTACCCTCAAATCGCAGCTGCTTAGGCTTCATCACCACCGGGCCTGGCGCCCTGCTAACTGCCGCCTTTCCTTCGCGACGTGTGAACTTCGACTTTCGTTGCATAGCCTCTTGTTTCCTCAACCCTCCAGGTTCCTCCTCCTCCCTTGCCTCTCCTTCCAGGCACCACCCTCCTCAGGAGGGAGAGCCCCCCGCGGACCACAACATCTCACGGGCCCAGCGAGCTCGCTTCCTCCGAGTAGAGCCCATCAAGCTGCCGGCAACCAGTCTGCCGGACTCGTTGCAAGTACGTGTGCTTATGTCCGTATGTATGCATGTATTTCCGAGCGTACGTTCTGCACACCTATTCGTGGCTCTAAACAGGGAGCTCCCCTACGTGTGCGTATGTTGGAAGCAAGCACTTATCGCCCACCCACCCCGCCCACCAACAACCTCACTCCGCCTGTCACTTTTGCTTGCTCCCAAGATTACATCTGAAGAGGCGACCAGGCGTCCAAACTTTTGACGTCCTCTTCCCCTTTCTGGTGATCTCCGCCAGACGCTGCTTTTGGAGAACGTGGAGCTGCGGAGGAAGGAGGTGCGCGCTGTAGGGGCCGGGGGGGGTGGGGAAGAATGCACATGATGGGCGGTGGAGGGAGGAGTTGGTCCGAGCACGGGCTAGGGTCCGGTTCTCCTCACACCTAACGGGGCCCCTTCCGCCCCTTGCCCTGCCTTGCTGCCGGCACTAATTCTTCCTTTCGCCTATTTTATCCCTCCATTAGACGTACTGCCTGACGAATCTGACATCGCTGGAGCGGCGCACTACCTGCCGCCACTTCCCCGAGTTTGTGGGGATGCCGTTGCAGGTACGGACGTGTGTGCGTGTGTGTGTATTTGTGTTTGCTATCCGGCTTGCTCTGTGGCACGCACTGCAACGTCCCTCATTACCTGGATTTACCATTACGACAACCCTGTTGCGGCCCACATGTCCCCTTGTGTTATCTGTGTGACACTGCTTCTTGGCGCTGTATAGAGCCCTTTTTTCTCTTCCCGTATGTAGAAATTTCATATCTTGCGCGATGTGCCCTCGTGTGTGTGCTGTCCTCCCCTAACCCCTCCTCCCCCCAACGTACCTCGCCTCCCCCATTGGCTGTGGCCTCCGCTGCCCCCTCAGCGTTTGGTGGTGTCCAACTGCTGTGTAAAGGCCAAGGGCATCGCCTCTATCGCGTTGGAGTGCGGCAGACTGACCCACTTGGTGTTTGCGGTGTACAAGGTGTCGGAGGAGGCGGACCTGAGGGAGCTGCAGGTTAGAGGCGGGATGGGGGGACGCGGTGTGGTATGGATGTGGGCTTGGCAGGGGAGTGGTCTGGGGCAGGGGGACTGCGGAGGTGATGTCTGATGACACGTACGCGTCCTATCAGCTATCTTACATCCGTCCCCGTTTCCTTTTCCTTCCGCATCCACCCACGAATTCATTTGCCCATCCCTCCATCCACTCGTCCCCTACATCCGTCCGTCCGTCCGTCCGTCCGTCCGTCCAGGACATTTTCCATGACATCTTGTATCCCAAGGCAATGCGGTGTGTCTTGACGTGTTGCGCTGCTGGTTTCGCCTGCTCCCTTTTCCTCCCGATGTGTCCTCCCGATGTGTGTACCGTCCCTCGCTGTCAGGGCGCTCTTCGTCACCTGGTTTGCAGTCTGACTCAGCTCCAGGTGCTCAAGGTGCGAGTGTTGGCGGGCTGCATTACTCAGGCGCTGGTGCAGGACATGGTGCAGCACCTGCCCCACCTGCAGCGACTCAAGCTCACCAGCTCGGACGGATGGTCGGACCCGGCCCTCTTCCTGCCTCTCACCCGCATGTCCGGGCTGAGGAAGTGCTCACTGGCTTACTTCAAGAGCGCGGAGTTGGCCATGCTGTTGCGCGCCGAGTTCCGTACGGCGTTGCCGTACTGCAAGATCAAGGCCAAGCACGAGACAGGTTGACGCCGTGGGACTGCAGAGCGCGATAGTGCGAGTCCAGGAGGAGGACAGAGGAGGGCAGGTGGTGGGGGGGGGGAGAGAGGAGAGGAGGATAGAGGGAAATGAAGGGGGTACATGAGAGCAGCCCGTCGCCCTTGGCTGGCTGTCCCTGCCAGCCAGCGCCCGAAAGCGCGCAGCATGGCGAAGGCAACGAAAAGGCAAGGCAAGGTGGCGTTCCTTCTCCCCGTGGGTGCCCCGCCCTGCCCCTATTCAGTGGGGGCATTCTTTCCGCACCTGCTGAAAACAATTGTGACAGACATACGTGTTGTATGTTTTGGCCATTGCTTGCAGATAAACCCTCCTCTTTCCCTCAGCTCTTTGGTTTTCATGTGGGGAGGTAATAAAGTGGCCTCTGCATTTGTATGTTGTGAATGCTTCATCATCTCGCATACGGCTCTGTGACAGCCTTCAGTCAGGTTGAATGGGGTGGGGGGGTGGTACGCGGACGGACTTGCGAGGCCACCGAGATGATGTTCCCCATGTGTTGTTGGTGTTTGCAGCTTGTTGTGCAGCTTGGACGGTGAAAAACAGAGGCATTGCGGTGCGGGGTGGATTTCAATAATGTGGAGGATAATGTGGATGGGGGTGCAGTCCGGGGTTTTGTCCGGTATGCGTCATGGTGCGGTGGGGCAGGCTACTGGGTGTGGGGGGAAGGGCCCGGGTATTCCCCCGGGTCACCCCGCTGCCCCCGGCGGCGTTTTGCACTTTGTTGGCTAGGCCGTAGATGGAAGTAGATGGGAGAAACAACTCCAACCAAGCAAGCTTTATCATTTTGGCGGAGAACATCTGTCGCCGTCGTTGGTGTAGTACGGGTAGTGGTGCATCGTGGTGGTGGTGGCATTTGGAGCAATCCGCGCATGCAGGTCATGTATGCATCTATGCGGCTGCGCGAAGCGGTATTAGGGGTAGCTGGTGTCCCACCACCCGTATGGTACGTATGATACCTGGCGATGGTGCCCGCGCTTACATCGTACACAGCCGTCTGTTGCCTGTATGGCGCCGCCGAAATGTGTGGTTGCAAACGCACCGGGGCTGCGGCCGCAGCGAGAGCTACGAACGACGTGTGCGAGCGCCGCACGCCGGGTGCTGTTCCTGGAGGCAGAGGCGACGGAGGTGTAGGCCGCGTGCAGGGCTGCGGTTGGTGGTGTCGGGAAGCTGGAAGAGCGCGGGGGGGGGGGCAGCAGGGACCAGCAGAGTCCATAGCTCAGCCTTCATTAGCATGTTGGCAGTTTACGGTAGCATAAAAGTGATAAAATGTGTGCTGAGGGGAACTCCTAGTTCTCCGTCTGGTGCTGGTGCGGGGGTGGGGTGGGCGGTTTGCGGGGTTCGTAGACCACTGGTGTAGAGCACGACGAGGTCGTTCTGACGTTTTGGTTTGTTGGAAAGGGAGTCCACTATGTCGTGGCTGTCCTTATGAAGACTGTGTTCATGGGGTGAGGTCAACCAGGTGGCGCTGGTGGCGTAAGTGGGGTGGATTGCGATTGGATGGCTAGTGTACTAACATAAGCAGATGCAGGGAGGGGCTACAGTGGGGGCCGGGTGAGGGCGCTTTGGAGAGAACGCTTTAATTGCGTACTGTCGGATTGCTAGTTGTTTGTTCGTCTTGCAATGATCGTCTTGGCGTTTTAAGTCTGTGTGCGAGAAAGGGGCCCTGAGGTGTTGAGACCCGGTTGTCCGCTCGGTGGATGTTACAGCGCTGCGGGGTGGCGGGAAGTCGGGGCCGGGGCTAATGTTGGTGGAGGAGAGGATGGACGAAAGAATGGAGGTGGAGGGCTACTGGTGATGCACGGCATTGACGTACTGGGCCCCGAAGGTGACAAGGTATTGTTGTTATGGCGCATTATGTGCGTTTTCGTTTGTGGTACACGCCTAATGTCATGCACGGTTTGCGAGGAGTGTGTGTGGCATGGTAGTATGTGCAGTGTCATGTGTGCTATTAAATGGTGTGTGCACGGCTATAGAACAGCTGCCTGGGGACTTGAGCGAAACGCGGGGAAGATGTTAGCGGGAACAGAGGCGGAGCTGCCGGGGTCGCTATCGGTTTGGGGTTGGCGCATGTGTTCGGGTCAGTGGCTGCGCGGCCTCCGCGCTCACCGAAGCAAGACCCACCCTGAAGCGGGTGACGCAACAAGGGTTTTTTGCCATAAGGGCCGCGTGCAACATGGTAGAAATGAGCAACAACAGTTTGCAACATCTCATTTGTACGACTGTTAAGCCCAGTATAACATCGTACAATATCGTCCATAAGTACGTACACGTGCGATCTGTTGTAATTTAATCCTGACATAATGAGCTCCAGTCGGTGGCCGTGCGGTGCTGCTGCTGTGTACTTCCTGCTGCTTGCGCTAATGACTTGACATTGCCAGTTCTTTTAAATGTGAACTACATTAAAAAACGGTCAGCGCTCGTGCTTCCGTCCTTTCCTTGTTTCGTTAGGGGAATATTAGCAGGGCTGTGTGCATGTATGTGCGTGTATGTGCTGGGAAGTCCGCATGGCCGAGGGCGTGTGTTAAAGATGTGCGCTGTTGCGCGCTGAAAAGCTCCACTGCAGGCGAGGCTGAGTAGGAGGAGGTATGAAGTCCCAGACAACCTCCCCAGGTCCCACAGGTTATCGATAATTGCATGCTACCGGCATCGGCATACGAAGGAGATAGCGAATTAAGCAAGTAATGAGCGTAGCATGCGCCTCAACTGAAACTGTGGGCCGCGAGTATCTCCGACGGACAGGTGCATGCGTGGGCCGCTTAAAGGTAGGTTGATATAGAATACTGCGAAAGCGTTAGCCTGTAGGTTGTCTACCAAGCATATGCAGCGATCAAACATGGACGCGGAGAACTGAACTTACAGTTCCCTGACACACAGAGTGACATAGTCATCTTTGCATATTAGCAAAGGACAAGTAAAAATATACATGCCATCGTTCGAAGCCTCCACGACCTGGGGTTGTATGTAAAAACTCCTTGCTTTGTTAACAGGTCCGTGGATTTGCACGTTGCACCGGAACCAAACGGTACCATCGGCGAAAATGCCGTAATCGCAAATACAGCTTGCATCCTTTCGTGCAGGTGTCCATGCTCTTATGACACGCGCATAGCGCATGCGTGCGCTAGGCGTAGTACCGGCACATCAGGTATCATTTAAGTGCTGAAGTGGGATTGCCCACCACACTCCGTAGCGGGGTTAATAATAAACTCAACTGTCGAGAAGCATAAGTCAATCACAGTCTTTCCGAAACCTTGCACGCAAGAAGTGCAGAAATAAGCGGCAGGATTACGCAGCCTAGATAACTGCTTGTTGATTATTGTTTACTGCTGGGTTGGAAACATAAGATTGCTTTCTTGAGGCTCTAATGCATCAGCCGGATGGACGTGCCGGGCCTTCACCCGGCTCAACGCTCCCTGATGGTTCCGCAAGGCCGTCCACAGCCCTTCCTCAGCAGTTGACCCTCAGCAGCACTCCCTACCTCAGCACGTCAGCTAGGAGCCCTCTGCAATGTTTTCGCTCCAGCTCACGGCCGATGGTGGTCGCCGCTCGCGCAGCGTCATCCCTGGGCGGCCTGCGCTTCGGCAGGGCAGCCTTTCTTCCAGCCTTGCCTCGCCTTGCAGCTCTCGCCTTCAGCACGCAGCCGTCCTCCATCCCTAAACCGGGCTTCGCGCCGGGTGCACCGGGAGCCACACCCCCTCCCCCAGGCACCGCTCCGAACTCGGCAGCACAGGCAGCAACAGCATCACCACCGCCACCAAGCGGCATTTCAGCCACTGCTGCCAGCGGCTCCACCCGGCCCCCTCCAAGGGGCGCTGCTTCCTCGGCACCACCCGGCGGTGGCGGTGAAGGCAGCGGCAGTGGTGGCGCTGCTGCCGCACCCACCGCCATAAAGACCCGCAGCTCGCGACTGGGTTGGGTGATTCCGATCATTGGACTGCCGCTCATTGCTGCCTACTATAATTACCAAAAGGTGCGATCTGGGTCGCGGGCCGCCAGAGATGGATATTTTCTAATTGCAGGTTGAAAACTGAACCTCGAGACCGCCGGCGGCTGGTCAAGGGAATGAAACCTCCTTCCCTCCCTCCTGGCCATGGCGCCGGCTACCACCCCCCTTCGACCACCACCATAGGCTCAGTGACATGCGCGCACGTCCGTAGTCCTTATTGTTCCAGGGGCTTGCCGCTGGAGTGGTTGCGTCGCGTTCGTTATGTTGGTTGGGTCCTTGGCCGTTTTTGAAGCATCATCGTTTAAACCACGGTCGTAGAGGAGGTCGGTTTCGGAGCTATAATCAATATCTTACCGTACGACGAATGCACAGACCCAAACTATATGTCCGGTTTCTAAACCTGCATCACTCAGGAGTACGACAAGGAGTGGGACACCAAGGTGGAGAAGCTGATGCAGGAGTTCATGGCGGAGAGGAGGCCGCCGCCGCGGACCCTTACCACCGCACCACCACCACCACCACCGCCGCCGCCGCCGCCGCCACCACCACAGGCCCCTGAACCGGTGCCCACGCCGTCACCTTCGCTGCCCGCAGCGCCTCCTCCATCGGCATCCCCAAAGGCGACTGAGACGGCGCCGCTGCAGGGTGTGGCGAGCGAGCCAAAAGCCAAGCCGGAGGCGATGTCGGCAACGCCACCGCCAGTGCAAGAGCTGGCAGAGGCGGCCGCCCCAGCGGCGGCAGCGCCGCCGCCGCCGCCATCCCCACCACCGCCGCCACCACCATCGGACACGGAGGCTGCCGGCGTTATCTTGACGGCGACAGAGGCGGCGCAAAAGGCGGCGGCGGACGTTGCCCCCTCCTCCACCTCCACAGCCGGCTTTGCTGCCACCCCCGCAGCCACACCTGTTGTTGCAACAGAAGCCAAGAGCCCGGAGGAAGGTTCCACACCCGCACCCGCACCCGCACCCGTGCAGTCGCCTGAAGCCGCTGTGGCCACCGCCACGGCAGCGGCGCTTGCGCTGCTGCAAACGGGTGCCGTACCGGCGGCGCCTCTGCCTGCGGACCTCCCGCCAGGAAAGCTGGGGTTGGAGGGCATGGACCTCAGTCCTGTGGGCCTTATCCAGCACGCGGTCAGCTCAGCCCCTGTGGTGGACTGGTCGCAGTGGCCGGAGCGACATGCACAGGTGTGTCTGTCTGTATGTATGTATGTGTCTATGTGTGTATGTGTAGGGGGGGAGTTGTGAAAGAGGCGCCGGCAGCTGGGTTGGTGGGTTGTGCTCTTGGATAGGCGGATAAGGCCCGCTAAGGCCCGCTTTATCATATAGCCGTAGTTCATGGCGGGATGAGATTTATCTACCATTTTATCGTAATAACAACCTTAATTATTATGTTCATAAACATAAATACCGTTTTAAATTATCGTTGTCCTAACTACCGTAGTGGACCAAACAAGCAAGCAGGTGCTATGGCACTCGTGGAATGGAGGTCGCGGAGGATTAAGTCAGCTCACGGGTCCGATTACCCGTCACACCAGCACAATCTCTTTTGTTGTGTTCGGGAGCCCCTCTCCATCCCGGGGGCCATTATATTCCTCACCCATAGCATTACATATGAATTTCCCCAACTTGAAGAGTTCGAGAGACCACGCCTCTGACTGCCACACTTATCAATAACCCTTCTATCAATAACTCCGTGTCGCTGTAATCTAGTAGTCGTTTAGACCTTTTTGTTTGTTGCTATCTCCTTTCCAGGATTGACTTGACGCCCCCGGCAAACCCCCTTCCTCCTCTCTCCTCCTCCTCTCCCCACCGCCAGGCGGTTGCGGACTCCCAGCTCATGTTCGACGCGCTGAAGACGCTGACCAGGTGGCACGAGCAGCAGATGGCGGAGGTAGGAGAAGGCGAAGTTCGGGTGGGGGGGAGAAGTGCGTGTGTGTATGTATGTATGTATCCGCGTGCTGCGGAAAGCAGGACCCCGGTAGTTGGGTCGGTTGCCACTGGCGGTGTTGGGAGAAGAAGGGGGAGACCAGGGGCCCATCTTGGAATGGTGGCATGGTGGCGAGGGATCCAGGACGGGAGGGGGACGGAGGGTGCAGTGCTAATGCTATGTGCCGAGGTGACGATGATATGATGATATGATGATATGATGCCGTTTGGGAGCGCATTCCGGGGCTCCACCTTGCCAGCCGCCTCGGCCCTTCCCCCCACCAGCCTTAACCAATTAAATTACCACCTGGCGCCTGAGTGCTGATGGCGCTCAGGCTCAGTGCTGAGTTTAAACGTTTTACACGTTTAAACTCAGAGGAATTATCTACGCTTTGCAAACTCCACCTCGTGCTTCAGTGACCTTGTAGTCGTGCCCGTGTCGGCGAGATGCCCGCCCGGCTCTTGTTACATTGCCCGCACCCATCCCGGTTTCTCCTTTGGCCTTTCCCGCCTGAGCGCTGTCTCATTCCGCAATGTGGTAATGGTGGTTCCGGGGTAAGTATGCTTTGTCGGCTCCGAAACCTCCCCCCGCGCGGCGCTTGCTTCGAACAACCCAATGTGGCAAACACACGTATCTATGTGCTGCCCCACCCCGTCCCTCTGGTTGCGACCCCAGAGGCCCCTGCCCTCTTAGCGCTAAGCACTCCTAATCCCATTTTGACAGGTTCGCGGGCAGCTGGCAGCTGCCGTACAACGGTCCGAGCAGCTGCAATCCGCCGGGGAAGCTGCCGTACAGCGGTTTAAGGCGCTGCTAAGGCAGGTGGTGGAGTCCTCGAAGGAAATGCTTGAACTTGAGGTATGGTCTTCGCAATGCGTATGCGCTTACATACATACATACATTGTGCTGTGTGCTCCCGACCCTTGCGCTGTGTTTCGGCTTCGGCCCCCGGCTCTCGCAGCCCACAGTGTAATCTAAGTCATACATACATACATACATACATACATACATACATACATACATACATACATACATACATACATACATACATACATACATACATACATACATACATACATACATACATACATACATACATACACACACACACAAAGACATGTGTACACGCGGTTTTTATCGTTATCTCAACGTTTGAGACACCGGATGCTGACCACCAGTTCTCCTGTTCGACTGCTAGTGCAAATTTCGGCTAGATGCTAGCATCATCCATGGTGACGACGCAAGAGTGGACGTACATACTGCTGTACATGCGGATGTTGGGATTTATGGACCACAGGGCTGGTATCTGTAGGGCCCTAGGCCAGCGAAGGGATAAAAGATGTCCCATGATGCCTGATGGGCCTGATGGCCTCCCCTTGTCGCAACATGAGCCATGTCGTACACACGGCCGTACATGTGTGCAGGTGCGCCAAGCAGAGAAGCGCACACGGCTAGAGGCGGAGAATGTGCGTCTGGCGGAGGCCGTGAAGCGAGGCGAGCAGCTGGAGCAGCTCCGCCTGGCGGTGGGTGCGCTGGGGCTAGCACACGAGGCCCGAGTACGACAGGCGGCTGCCGCACAGGCAGGACACGCGCTGGCGGCGGGTGCAGCGGCGGTGGCGGCGGCGGCGGACAGCGGTGCGCCGCTGGGGCCTGCCGCGGCGGCACTGCGGAGCGGGGCGGCGGCGGTGGACTCGCTGGTTGAGTCCGTGGTGGCTGCACTGCCTGATGGACCTGTGGCGACCAGGCGAGTGTTTAGGGTGTGCGCATGTGCGGATACGATTGCGTATTGCCCGTCTGTCTGATGTCTGTCTGTCTGTCTGAATATGATATGGAGGATTTTGAGTAGCGAATGAGAAGACGTCAACCCCAGCTCTCTTAGCGCTACCTTAGCGCCGCTGCCGCCCTTCCGGTCCCTCCTCCGCCGCCACCTGCTCCCTCCCCCTCATCCCGACCCTGCAGATATGCGAATTCCCACTCACCCACCCACCCGCCCGGCGAATAATTTATCCTTCGCGTATCCCCATCCTCTTTCCTGCACCGCCCCTCCTTCCTGCACCCCTTCACTCTACTCTTGTCCGCTACTTGCCCCCCGCTCAGATCCGAGCTGTTGCAGCAGTTCCGGCGGCTGCGTCGCGACCTGTCCGCGCTGAGCTACCTGCCCGGGGAAAAGGCGGGCATGGTGGCAGTGGCGGTGGCGAGGCTGGCAGCCGCCCTCAAGGTAAAGTTGTGCGGAAGTTGTACGGAGGCGGTTGTACGTTTCCAGAAGACGGCCGTAACCGCAACTCACAAGGCAGCGCGGCGTGCGGGAGGGACAGAGGGGGAGGGTTAGGATTGCAGGTGTGTGTGTGGGGTGGTTGTGATGGCTGACAGGTGAGGGGAGCTGACCTGCATGATGGGGTTGGGGGGAAGGGGGCGGCGACGCGCTAGCAGCTGTCTAGGAAGCGCATCCTGGGGAGAGGCAGAAGGGCGACACCCAGCACAGGGAGGCAGTTACCACTACTACGTGTGGGAAGGGCAAGGCAGGTTCGCGCCCGTGGGGGGCCCTACTGGTCGCCTGGGAGCTCTTGGAGCATTCGACGACCGTCCGTCTAAAACCGCGTAACCGTGCACCACAATGACAACGTCATCACAGTCGGCACGGCTAACGAAAACCCTAAGTCCCCCTCTCCTGTTTAACCCCTCAGGCGGACGAGTCCGAGGCCGTCAAGGTGTTGGGATCTCAGTATGGGTCGGGGGGAGTTGATGCGGCATTGGCGCGGACGGAGGCGCTCGTGACTGCTGGCCAGCTGGCCGCAGCGGCGGAGCTGCTGGCGGCGGCACTGCATGGTACGGCAGCGGCGGCACTTGCGGCAGACTGGCTGGATGCCGTCCATAACCGCACGGCAGCGGAGGCGGCCGTCGCAGCGCTGAATGCCCACGCGGCGGCGACATGGGCGTCCATGGCTTGATTAGGCTCGCGGTGTGTCCTCCTAGCATGCAGATGGACGGTCCCTTCGTCTGAACGGGAGGCAAGGGAGCATGCGCGGACGGTGGTCATGCGGACGGACAGACAGATGGTAATTAATCGTGGATCATTCTAGAACGAGAGGGACAGGCAGGGCGGGCGAAGGGGGGAAGTTCTGCAGGAAGTATGAAAACCTGGCGCAGGGGCAACGCGGGGCTACTAGAACCTGGTGCTTGCTACTTCCGTGATGTACCAGCCGTAGAGCGGTCTTGACTGGCTGGTTGGGCGGCACTAAGTTGTTTACAACCCCCTCCTTGCAATGGTGGGTTGTATGTGACCACCCTGGCATCCGTCCGTCCGTCATTGCTGCCTGTTGCCGTACAGTGCTTCGTGATGTTCGGTCGCTGCAGGGCTGCACCACGTTGGGGTGGTTGTTAAACACCTCATGGGTTGTGCAACCCCAAGTGGGAAATACGACGTCCTCCCAGAACTGATGGGTTGGGTAATCTCGCGCTGTGCATCGCGATGTAGGAGTGATTCGTTAGAGATGACTGTTGTCTTGTATTTCTTTAAGTTAGCTAAGCATTTCTGGCCTGATGGCTGTTTGATGAACCGGTGGTAGGATGACGAACAGTTATCATCTGTTGCTGTATGCACACGGTGACTGAATCATTTTAGTAGTTGTCCACATTGTAACATCGGGCACGAGCCATGTACGTCAGTGTTCCAGTTGCACTGATGGGGAAAAGGTAGTGTGGCTGCAGTACCGTTTACAAATTCGGGTTTAACTGTTTCAACGACTGTCGCCACTGTAAGCAGAGGGCTGGATGGCAAAGCGCTGAGGTGAGAGGTGTCATAAGCCGTCGAGAGTTTCGTCGGAAGTCATTAGCCCATTGCGCTTGTCGGCATGTGTTTACATCCATTTTTCCTCTCATCGTGCGTACAGTGATAATCAATCACCAGTACATTTGAAAATCTTAAGGTTTTAACAAGAGTGCTCACCCTTCGAGCAACAACGATCCGTCGGCTTGCGTTTGTGTGTGGCAGCATCGTTTGCATTGCCGTGCAAATTTTGCCCCACGCGCGCCAGGACCAACCACACACCGCACACCCCACCATCGCCACCCGATATGTCGTATTTTGAAGATATGCCCAATGGAAACCAGACCTCTCCCTTGCTCGCAAACTGTTTTGATATAGTACATGGAGATTCATTAGTCGCACACTTTGCCCCGGCCCTCACGTTCTATGTGCAGCACGCACATGCACTTCACGAAAACGATTCGGAAGAAGAAGAAGGCTGGTTGGGATAGCTTTTGGTCCGATCCGCTCAGAGCGTGTTTGCCCCACGAAATGTGTCTGGAGCAACCACAGCCGCGCGCACCCTCCTGCTTCATCCCCTAATTGGGGCTGCATTCGCACAGCAGCGCATATCGAATCGCGCCTTCCCGCAGGAGCCCAAAGCACCAAGAGAAAAAGAGCTCAATCCGAAAGGGAACCCGAAACGCGCGCAAGCACAACGCTTGTCATATTCGTGTATCTGTTGTATAGCCCCCCCCTCTTGCCCAGCACGTCTCCACTTCGGCTCTGAATCATTACCGCACAATTCACTACTAGTCATTCGTCACCACGAGTCCAAAAAGCGAACTGAATAATGAACGTGCGGGCCCCACAGTGTGTGGCTTCACAACCAGAAAGGTGAAATCTATCCCCCTCCCTCCCCCGTACAATGTACCACATAAAAGCCCATGTCAGTCACTCGAGCCATCCGCATGTTGTGCGATACGGTGCAGGAGCCCCCCTGCAATCCTGCATGTATACCCAATGGCCCTAGATACGAGTGCCGCCGTGCCCAAGGATCCGATGCCTCGGATCGCAGGAAAGAGGCCAAGCCGTGCCACAGCCAAAAGGGTGGAGGAACGCAGGCGTGCAGCCTCGCCCCAATCTCGCCCTTGCTTTCACGTGACAATGTGTCCAGAGACAAGAAGAAGCGCGCCTGCTGCAGAGGAGTAACTTGTTCACACACGCATATACACACTTGTTCCATTCTGGCTGCTGCACCTCTTGACGCAGCTGTGTTAGACAGCTCTCTTACTTGAGCATGAGCCTGGCGGGGGACGGAACGGAACGTCCAAGCAACAAAAAAATTTAGATATGTAGAGCCGCAGCAGCAGAGGCGGGTTAACAGCGAAGGTAACCAAACGGGTTCCTGCCGCCGTTTTGCTGTATATATGCACAACTCTGGAAACAACACCGCAGACATTGACAAGTGACGGAAGCAACCGCGACGGTTAGCAATCAGCTAAAAATAAATAAACAGGAGAATGAAAGAAGTTCCTACAGTGGCGCAGATGGAAAAACCTCCGAACACAGAAGGTGGCAATGTGGTTGGAAGATGACCTCATTTCATCCGGAGTCCCTGGCCCCTGGCCTGCATCCAGCTGAATCTATTCCATGCACGCGATGAGCCGATCACTCACTCAAGCGAGTCATCGTAATAGTTGGGGAAGAAGTCCTGCAGCGGGATCTGGACCAGCGGCCCGGCACGCATGGCTCGCAGTGCAGCGGTGGTGGCACGAGCACCGGCCACGGTGGTGACAGTTGGGATAGACAGCGACAGCGCCAGGCGGCGGAGCTCCTTGCCGTCGCGCAGGTCGGCCTCGTCGCCACTGCGGCATCAAGGACAGCATGAACGGATTAGCAAGAAGTGAAGAGAGGAGAGGGAATGGTTTTGCTAGGTTCTGCAAGGATATGAGAGCATTGTGAAATGTTGGCGACTTCGAAAACACCAACTGCAGAAAGGAATCGGGAAGAGGAGGGGGGGGAGCGGCAGAATAAAAGCATGAATGGCCGAAATGCACGCGTTCAGGGCGCCCACGGTGTATAAATTTATATCCATAGCAGCAACAGCACGACCACCATAACCACCACCAGCAGCCTGCTCTGCTTACCTGGACGTCATCATGACTAGGGAGACCTCGCCGTTCTTCATGAGATCCGAGGGATTAGGTCGCCCTTCCTGGATCTTGAACACCTGCTCGCAAGGCACGCCGGCGGCGCGAAGGGCCATGGCGGTACCGGCTGTGCGCACCACCGGACACAGGACCGCGGCGGGAGGGAGGGTAAGGGGCGAGGGACGTCAGGCTAGGAGGACGAGGAAGGAAAGGAGGGCGAGGAGGGAAGTCGCATTCAGGTGACGCAATAACACCGCGACCTCGGGCACGACCGGACCAGCACTATGAGCTGCAAAGCTAATTCTGCACGCACATGCGTTTTCTGCTTGGATTGGAGCCTCAATCCCGAACCCCAGCACTTGCCACCCTAGCATTACAAAACGGCACCGCCACCTCGGTGTCCTCCTTGGAACCCCGGATGTCCCAGCACCCAGCCCGCCGCTACTCACTTGTTGCCACCAGCCCAAAGCCCAGGTTTCCCAGGTCCCTGGCCACGGCGATGATGTCCGGTTTGTACTTGTCCGCCATGGATATGAACACTTTGCCGGTCTTGGGCAGCCGTTGGCCGGCCGCGATTTGCGCCTTGGCAAAAGCTGCCGAAAACTCCTTGTCAATGCCCATCACCTCGCCAGTGGAGCGCATCTCGGGGCCCAGTAGCGTATCGGCACCTACGCGCAAGTAAAATGATCCATAGTTGTTGGCTTGCGGCTCTGTCCCCCTCCCTATCGGCTGTGTTGGCCCCCCAGGTATTGTCTCCGCTGGGGTCCTCGCCTCTTCTTGTCTCCGTTCCCTCCTCCCTCTATCCAGCTGTCCTCCCTCCCGTTCACTGGGGCTACGTGGCGCTCGGCCCCATTCGGCCCCATTCCTTTCCCCGGCGCCTCCATTTCCCCCCTCCTGGCCCCACCTGGGAACTTGTTGAAGGGCAGCACCACCTCCTTGACCGCCACATGCGGGGGAATGGGCTCCTCCGTGAAGCCAATGTCCGCCAGGGTCTTGCCTGCGGCCGGAACGGGAACCGAGGAGGACATCAGTGAGCGGGCGGCCCCAGAAGGGGAGGCGGAGGGGGGCAAGACGAACCACTGGCGAATGAAGCAGATACCAGAGATAGACGGATGGTCTAGGAGGGCGGGGAGGGGGAGAAAGCTGAGTCCTTGAGCTGCCCGGGTGTCGTGTATGCCGGCGAGCGCATATCCTTGCGTAGTGTTAATCGTCTCTGTCGGTTGCGTCCTTCTGTGCGTGATGATGTACCTAGCCGTGCCTAGGTATTCTTACTGTGCTGTGCGAAGGTTTTCCGGTTGTCCCCCCCAATGGAAACATAGCTTAGCCTGTCACGATCCTAACCCTACACACCACCATCCGCAAGCGCTTTGGTACCAGCCGCTAAGGCCCCCCGACCGTGTTCTCTCTCTCCGCATGTTACCCTGCCCTCATCCCAGATCCCTGAGCTCACCCGACATGAGCAGGGAGGCGTACTTGGCGATGGGATGGCCCACGGCCTTGGCCACAAATGGCACCGTGCTGCGGGGCAACGAGGAGAGTAGGAGTTTATCAAGGGGAAAGGCCGCTAATGTCAGTCACTAATAGCAATTCAGACCTGCAGGAAAGAGAAAAGGGTTCGTGAAAAGTCGTGCAACGCCATGAAGACACCCTGGCCCTCATTCGCACGCTGTTTGGCTTTTGTAAATTGTAGTCGCTTGTATCTGTCAAAATCTGAGACCGAGCAACTTATCTCCTAACCCGGCGAGCTCACACCTCCACAAAGCATGGCGCTGCCGCCTCAACAGGAGTCTGCCGTACTCCCCCCCTGCTGCCACCCACACTCACCGCGAGGCACGAGGGTTGGCCTCAATGATGTACGGCACGTCATCCTGGACGGCGAACTGGATGTTTATGAGACCCACCACATTGAGCGCCTTGGCCACGGAAATGGTCCAGGACCTGGCAACGGCGACGCGGCGGACACCCCCCCGGGGTCATAGGCGGGAGAATTGCGCATTGTTGAGGGCAATGGAAGCGGATCATTTCATTTTGGGAAATCCACCCTACACAGGTGAAATTAGCATGAATGTCCAATGGCCGCCAGCAGAGGGACATATAACAGCAGCAGTTAACACTGCTGCTAATACTGAATTCCTAGAACTAGCAGCACTAGTAGTAGTAGTAGTGCTTGTAGTAATGGAGGTGCTGAACGGGGCTGGGGTCCGCACCTGATCTCGTCCAGCACCTTGGGCGGGATGGTTTGCGTGGGCAGCGAGCAGGCGCTGTCGCCCGAGTGGATGCCCGCCTGCTCGATGTGCTCCATGATGCCAGCAATCACCACATTGCCGTCCTTGTCACACAGCGCATCAACATCCAGCTCCACGGCGCGGTCCAGGTACTTGTCAATCAGTACCGGGCGCTCGGGGTCCACCTCCACCGCGAACGTTACGTAGCTGTGGCACCGCACCGCCCAGGGAATGGCCGTGTGTGGAGGAGAGCCGTGGGGGCGTTGATTGAGGGAGCAGCGCTGAAACAAGGTGTGACGGTGTGTCGGTACACAATAACAAATGAATCGAAGCACAGAACCTACATAAACCCCGCACGCGTAGCCAACCAGGTCGCAGTATAGGGACCCCTCTCCTCTGCAAACTTCGACAATCTCGATCCCGGTAACGACTCTGCAACCGCAGACCCCTCCTCCCCATCATGGGCCCACCGCTTGAGGTCCTCGTTGCTGTACAAGATCTCCATGGCACGTCCACCAAGCACGTACGACGGACGGATCATGACGGGGTAGCCTAGCTTGCTGGCCTTCTCAAACGCCTCCTCCTCGGAGCGAGCCGACCCACCGGCGGGCTGCCGGATGTTCAGCTTCGTGAGCAGCTCCATCCAGCGGTCGCGGTCCTCCGCGATGTCGATGGACTCGGGCGACGTGCCCCACACGCACACGTTGCCGTTGCCTGCACAAGGTTGCAGCGCGCGGAGGACGACGGAGGACGGAGCGGAGAACATGGAGTTGTGAATACCAGACTGCGAAGGTCATGAAGGATGAACGAAGGCAGCAGGGCAGTAAGGGCAGAACAGCACCGGCGGAAGAAGGCGGCTTCGCGAGGGTGCGTGTGGGTGCGGTGCGCGCGTATATGTGACAGCGGGCGCAGAGGCGGTGGTGGTATTATCAAACACTACGTCTATTATTGATTTCGGTTACTTAGTTTCGTCGTGCAACCCCTCACCATCCTAAACACCACCCAGGCAAGCGGAAGCGGTGGAAGGGAAATAATTGATCTTTCTAGTGGCCCCGTTCCACAACACCAGAGCCCTACCCGATGCCGCCGGGATGGGGTTCGCCTTGAGCGCCTTGTCCAGGTCCATGGCGATCTTGAGCGGTGTCTGGCCGCCGAACTGCACAATGACACCCTCGGGGCGCTCCGCTTCGATCACGTTGAGCACGTCCTCAACTGCAATGTGCAGGTAGGAGACGCGGCCAAGGGGAATGTGTTACCCAGGAGTGTTTCTGTCACGTAGGTTAATGCAATACTTCCAGTGGACTTCAAGCTTCGCTACGCAGGCCATGGGATACTTCCTCACTCATCCCCACCCCCTCCCATCAGCCAACATGCGGGTCGGTTACCACCGGTAGAGAACGGCGCGGTGCAAACCTCTCCCCTTACCGGTAATGGGCTCAAAGTAGAGGCGGGTGGAGGTGTCGTAATCTGTGGACACGGTCTCCGGATTGCAGTTCATCATGATGGTCTCGTAGCCCTGCTTCCTACGCGGGACTCGGTCGGGAAGGAGGAGGAGAAGGGGCAGAAAAAAGAATAAGGATAAAATGCGGGAACGGTAAGAAGGGGGCTCAGAAAGCAAGAAATGTGAAAGTTGAGATATAAGATGATGGACGCGAACCCACGGAAGCAAGCACGTTGGCTGCCTTCTTTGTCTTATGGTATAATTGGTATAAAAGCCCAATTGCTTTGGTCCGGTGGATGCTGCAAAAAGGCGGACGCAAATGCCTCAAGGACCGTTGCTTGGTAAGTGCGATGGCTTACTTAAACAAGGTTGGCACAATAGAGGCCGCTAAGACTGCAATATCCATGCTCGTTCCCTTTCACTCTGGTCCCGAAGCCAGTACCTGAGCGAGAAGGAGGCATGACAGCAGCAGTAGTCGAACTCGATACCCTGGCCGATGCGGTTGGGCCCACCACCCAGAATCAGCACCTTGCGCGCTGTGGTAGGGACGCACTCGCTGTTGCCGTCGTACGTGCTGTACATGTACGGCGTGTTGGCCTCGAACTCAGCAGCGCATGTGTCCACGCGCTTGTACGATGGCTCCACACCCAGGCTCTTGCGGTAGGAGCGCACGTCCATCATCGCGGAACCTGCAGGGTTTGGCGCGGCGCGGCATAACATGATTCAATTTACGAGTCCAGGACCAAAGATAAAGTCCTGAACCCAACCTAAGTTTGAGATAAAACCTGCTTATGATACATCGAAGTATGGCTAGCAAAGCCACGATGTTTCTCCCATCACATCTGCATTTTCCTGAATCCGCAACAGCTCCACCAGCAGCGGTAACTCATCTAGCTCTAGAGTATCAAAAGGTCCATGGCCAGTAGCGCAATCGCCCTTCACCGCCGCGCACACCTCGCCTGCGCATCTTGACCACCGGCTACCCTCACACCGTACCTTCTCCTCCTGTGTCCCCTACATCTCCCCCTTCCCCCCTACCTTCCCTACGTATACCCTCCTATCCGCTTCCCTCCCTGTACACAATTCCTTCCCTTCCCTGCATCTGATTTATCCACTTCTTGCAAACGTTGAATCCCCTCCATACATGCGAGGGAGCATATGCTGCCCTCTCCCTGACCCCTGCTCATCCCGGCCGCACCGGTGTATCGGGCAATCTGCGAATCCGAGAAGCCCTTCTGCTTGAGCCACGCCATCTCCTCCGCAGTCAGCTCAGTGAGCTTCTTGCTCTTGAGCCACTTGCTCACGTTAAACAGCTCCCGCATCTGGGCAAGCCACCAGGGGTCGATCTTGGTCAGCTCGAACAGGTCCGCGTCCGTGAGTCCCTCCTCCATCGCCTGGCAGCACAAGCAGAAGCGACCAGACGTGGGTCGGGTGCAGGTGGGTTGTCTTTTGGCGGGTTAGGTAGGTCAGGGTGGGGGTTATGTAGGGGGGAGGGAGGAGGGAGAGGAAGCATCCGGGGAACGTACTCGAGTGGACGGATGCGGTTGATGGATTGGGTGGGGATGGGGTAGGTAGGATGGGAGGGAGGACTGGCGGGCAGCAGGGAGAGCCGGCCCGCTTCTTTGGCTTTGTTGGCCGGCTGCTCTACTCGGCCTACTGGTCTCAGGCTTTTTACTGCAAGAACAGTGTCCGCATTCTTTTCCCCTCCCGGATCCCATAACACCACACGCGGCAGGAAACGGGTGCCGGTACCCGCAGACTCGGCTCACACCAATCAGCGTATTTATGATAGTAGCGACCCAGCGACCCACTTGAAACATGATGACGATGCGGTCGGGATTGGGCACACGCAGCTTGTACATGAGCTGGTCGCGCGGCAGGCGCTTGTAGTTCTTCGGCAGCGCCCAGCCGTCCAGTCCGGTCTCCATGCCGCGAAGGGCCTTCTGCAGGGACTCCTGCCAGGTGCGACCAATGGCCATCACCTCGCCCACGGACTTCATCATTGTTGTAAGCTCAGCCTTGGAGCCTTTGAGAACACGGGCGAAAAAAGGGCGCATGGAGGAGAAGGGGGGAGCACATGGCGGATTAAAATGTAGGCTGGCTTCGGGGACGAAGCGCTCCGCGTGGGATTGCAACCGAAACACAAGGTAATGCAGCGACCAGAAGCAACCTCAAGACAGGAATGCTCTTCGTTAACGGAGTTCGTAACTAACTGCAAATTACCGCGGTCGCTTTCATCGGTGCTGCTTTACCGCCCGCCCGCCCGGAATTCCGGAATTCCTGGCTTGTCCGGCTCTCGCTCGCCGGCACTTAGCGACCATCCACATTATACAATACCTCCTCTACGTGCAAAGCTCCAGCTCGCCATGTCTGCGCGCCAAACCGCCTTGCCCCCGCGACCAAAGTCGCCAGCCCACCGCCCAGACACAATCTTCGGACTGCCACCAGCCCAACCCACCAGGGAACTTCTCAAAGGCGAAGCGGGGCACCTTGGTGACCACGTAGTCGATGGAGGGCTCGAAGGAGGCAGGCGTCTTAAGTGTGATGTCGTTGGCGATCTGGTCCAGGGTGTAGCCCACAGCCAGCTTGGCAGCCATCTTGGCGATGGGGAAGCCGGTGGCCTGCAGGCAGTGCGGAGATGGGGGGTTACCGGACGTCCTAGGGGGAAAGCGCCACAGGGTGGCAAGAGGTGAGAGAGGGAAGAGAACACCTGCAGGCTTGCCGAGTGCGGAGCGTGGGGTGATGTAATGGACTAGCCCAGGAACAAGCAGCGAGCGATGAGGTCAGATTGATATTGGTCGACGCATGAATTCATTAAAGCTGGCCTGAGAGGGCACTGTGGGGGCACTGGGATGCGACGGCGAGATGGAGTCTGCGTGTTGGGAGGTGGTCAAGGCGGTTATGCAAATTTGACAGACAGGACTCGACACATGCGTCCAGACGGGGCCAAGAGGGGGACGCGTGCCCCGTTGCACACGTGCCACGTGCGTCGTGCAAGACAAAACACACGGGAAACCCGAGGCAGACGCCTGCGTGTGATGTGGCTTGGAGGTACAGGCCCCCTGCATGCCCCAGCAGCAACAGCATTGCGATGCAAGTAAGGCGCTGGAGGATAAACCGGCCAGTTGCACGCTGGGGACCACCGCCGATCTCTGCCGCCAGGACGTCGCAGAGCAGCCCACTTCACGCGTGGCTCCCTCCGCATTTTGCCACACTGAGCTCCGCAGCCAAGCCCACATGGCGACGACTGAAACCGCCGCCAGAAGCGCCAACGTCACTGCCGTGGACCTCCCGGGGGCTCTACAGCTGCTGCAGTCGCTGCTGTGGTCTCCCAACTCCCAAGTGCTAGCTACATAGGCAGCCACTACCCTCTGTGCAGTGCTTAATGAGAATACCCTTGCCGAAAGCTGGTGCTGTTGCAGGTGCTGATATCCGATTGTCATCCCTGACAACACATCCACCGCATGAACCGACGGCCACTCCCGGTATCCATGCCTGCACTTCGCCGCAATACCGTCATCCCCGACCTGTAGCACTGCCCGGTACCCCGGATAGACAGCCCAGTGTCGTACCTTGGACGCCAGGGCGGAGGAGCGGCTCACACGCGGGTTCATCTCGATAATGACCATCTCGCCGTCCTGAGGGCAGAAGGGCGGGGGCCATGTGCCGTAATGCGGCATTGCAGTTGTTGTTGTTGTATTGCAACAACAGCAATAAGTTGCACCTCGTCGTCGCACTGGGCGTAATGGGAGGTTATTGAGCTGCTACGAAGACTGACTCGCAAACGACGCTGGTGCATGCCCCAACAACTCTCTTTTCGATAATTCCCCCCTCCTTAGCACAATTGTGCCGCCATGATCTGTGTCCGGTCGTTGAGGCCGCTCCCACAGCTGCTCCAATGAGCCAGTCAGGTGCCTGTCAGTCGCAAGGCGCCTCTTAGCCACGTTAACCACCCACACCCATGCACCCACCTCGGGGTTGACAGCCATCTGCACGTTGCTGCCACCGCATTCCACACCCATCTCGCGGATGATGGCGATGGCGGCGTCACGCAGTCGCTGTAGCTCCTTGTCCGTCAGAGTCTGAGAGGGAGCCACCGTGATGGAGTCACCTGGGCACAGCGGGGTAGCAAGGGCCCAGTAAAGAATCTCATAGGGAAAGGGGAGCGGAACTGCATGAAACGTATTCAGGAGCATGAGAGGCACCCGTGGGGAAACATGCAGTTGAACCAGGGTGCGGCTTTATTAGGGGTAAAACTCCCGCGCCTACTGCGATAGTGAAGGCCAAACTCCCTGCTACTGAATTGAGCGGCTAACCCCCTGTCCGATTGCCGCAGACATGTTAGGTCCTCTGCGATTCTAAACTGGCAAAGGCGAATCGTGGTAGGGGAGTAAGCAACTAGACAGGAGCAGGTGATGGCAAGGGACACCCATCAGGCACTGCCATAGGGTGTGCATGAATGGCGGACGGGACGCCGGCAAAGGACGTGAGCGACGTGTATGCCAGGACGGGGACCTCACCAGTGTGCACGCCCATGGGGTCGACGTTTTCAATAGAACACACAATCATGCAGTTGTCGTTCAGGTCGCGCATGACCTGTGGCATTCATGCCATGTCCGAAGCAGCGAGCGAGCGAGGGAAAAAAGGTGGGGGGCCCAGGGAGGAAAGGGGTTAGGAGTCATACGAAGAAAAAAGACATGGAAGACGCCAGACGGCGCACGCATGCGTTAAGAGGTGTGGCAAGATAGGACCACTGGCCAACATTTATGTGCCAGGGATGCACCCAGCATTCAGCTCCGGCAGCCCGTCTATTTCCCAACAGAGCAGCAGCAACAAGAAGCCATCACTGGAAATCCGCAGACACGCAAGCCCAGTGACCAACTTAGGGTGACGTTTTCATCAATACAGCCCCCGTGCTTGAGAGCGGTATGTACAGGCAGACAAGTGCATGCGGACATGCCCCCCTTGTGTTCGTCAACATCTACACAGAACAGCCTATGCAGTTTGCCGTTGCGCCGGCAACGCCTCTTTACATTACGTTAACGATCAGCGTGCACACACGCCAGCCGGCACCTGACATGTTTAATTAATCTGAGCCGCGAGAAGGAAGTACATGGGGGCTGCTGTAGCCCAAATGGCGTGCGCAACAGGGTAGAGATCTGAGGCCAACACCGTTTAGCTTCCTTCCCTCCCTTTTCCCCAGGTGTCCCCCCGACCATTCCGGCACCTCACCTCCAGCTCAAATTCCTTCCAGCCCAGCAGCGACTGCTCCACCAGCACCTGTGACGTCATGGACGCCGTCAGGCCGCCCGTCACAATCTCCTTGAGCTCGTCGATGTTGTAGGCGATACCACCACCCGTGCCGCCCAGCGTAAAGGCAGGGCGCACGATGATGGGGTACTTGCCAATATCCGCGGCGATGGTCAGTGCCTCCTCGAGCGTGGTGGCCGTAGCTGCTCGACAGCAGGTCAGGACAATCCGACAATGAATAATAGGAAGTAATAGACATCAGGCTCAACCTCAAACAGGACATTTCGTACATGCCATGTCGCAGAACGAGGAATAGGTAACGATTACGAGCTTCTTAAGGCCAGATGCTAGCACAGCTAGCCCAATGCTAGCCCAATTGAGGAGCCCCCATGACTGATGGGCATATGGTCAAGGCTTCTGGCGCACTGACCCTCAGATAGGGGGCTTCGGTCTGGTTACCGGCCAGGTCGAGGACGCACTTCGCACTCCACAATTGGCTTGACGGGCTCACACTCACCCGACTTGGCGCACTTGAGCCCAATCCGAGTCATAGACTGCTTGAACAACTCGCGGTCCTCAGCGCGATCAATGGACGGCAGCTTTGCGCCAATCAGCTCGATGCCGTACTTGGCAAGGATACCACGCTGGACGGTAACAGGCAGATGGGTTGTGCAAGAAGGCACGGAAAACAGCACATGAATGCAATTAGGGTGAGGTGGGAAGGATATATCCTGGGACTGGGACTAGGGTGAGGTGGATCTAGACATTGCGTGGAACGGGACGGCGAGGGGACCTCCCGTTTGGTCACAAAGCTGGCAAGTGGCCACGGCGGACGGCGAGGCAAAAGGCAGAGCAGCATTGCCCGGGTTGACCGCTTCTCTGCCTTGTATAGATTCGTTTTAGAGGGAAAGCAGCGTGCCCCGGGTTAAACGTGGTCAGAGCCAGCATGTGAGAGATTGCTGTCGCTGATGATATGACCACCCTTTGCCCACATGGCAGCTGTGCAGGTGCAGCTACGAAGGCACAGGCATAACCAGATCCCCCTCTCCTTAGCCCACTCGTGTACTCCACGCGCAGTAAGGCAGGGATATGGGTGGCGACATAATGCACACTGCACAATATTGGTATGTGACCGGGTAGTGCAGCGAGTGGCTCTTTAGAGATAGCTCGTGCCTGGCGGGGTCTGCGTGGCGGGGTCTGCATCGTGCCAGCTGCGTTTAGGACCCGAGTCAGTTTTCTCCTCTTTCGTCTTTTCAGACGTTCCTCGGTCGCTATCCGACCAACGTTGGTTGCTCAAGCAGCAAGACGGAAAAGCGAAATAGGCCAGCCCTTCTGCTCCAGCACCCGTGTATTCAGAGCCGTGCTCAAGATGAAGATGAATTTGCATGTGCATGCACTCCCGATGGCCGCTTGGGTCAAGAGCGTGCCGTGGGTTCACCGATGGCAGAACTTGCTGACGTGCAGGTGTCGATGCAGACGCTCGGCATAGCTGCCTCGGGGGACTGCCCGGTAGTGGAGCCCCAAGGTCCTGTACATAGCCCCAACCAAAGGCGAAGAGGCACTGCCCTGGGGCTGCGCCTGGGGCCGGTGCGCGTGTGCGTGAAGCGCGCACGGTAACCCTTTGGCTTGGTTGTTGTGGCTGCTGTTGTGGTTGTGGTTGTGTTTGTGCTTATGTTTGTGCTTCGGGGATGGGATCTGGGCAAGGCTTTTCCATGGGCGAGAGGTAGATGGACTTGGCAAGCCTTGACTTGCATGGCGCCTCGGGATGGAAGTATCCCGCAATACAAACTAGCTGTCCCCGAAGTTGAGCAGCATCGCAGCAGCGGCTGGGATGCATACGGGCGCAAGGGTTCTAGCTCACCTCTGCCAAGGTCTTCGCAAGGTTCAGACCCGTCTGGCCGCCCATAGTCGGCAGGATGGCGTCCGGCCGCTCCTGCATATTCAAGGCAGGAAACCCAAATACCGTTTGCAGGCCATGCGGGGGATGCAGTACGGCCAAGGAAGGCAAGGGTCAGCAGAGCTACTTGCGGCAGCGCACCTTGGCAAGAATCTGCTCCGCCAGCTCCGGGGTCATAGGTCCGACGTAGGTGCGGTCGGCCATGCCAGGATCCGTCATAATTGTAGCCTGCGAGCGCACCCATATAGGGAGGTTGTCAAGATTTGCCGAAACCATCAAGCCTTCGTCAGTCGCGCGATCGATATCTAATGATTGAATTATCAACAACATGACTTACTGGGTTGGAATTGAGGAGAATCACGCGGTAGCCCTCCTTCCTGCGCAAGCAAGAGGCGAAACCCTTGTGATCAACGAGACCAAGCAGCTCAGTCGAGGCCGTCACTTACTTAAGAGACTTGCATGCTTGTGTACCGGAGTAATCGAACTCACAGGCCTGTATGAGTGAAGCTACGGTCAAATGATGGAGTGGGGCAACGTGTGCGGCTGTCATCACGATACCTGGCCGATGACGATAGGACCCGCGCCAATAATCATAATTGTATTGATATCACGGCGCTTCTTGATTTCCGACATCGCGGCCTGCCATGGCAGGGGAGTCGCCGTGGTAGAGCTTGCGCTCACACGCAAAGTCTTCACCCCACGTGACGACCGCTGGGCCGCCCTCGATGAGGGCTTCAAACCCAGCTCGGAGTGGGAGCCGACAACGATAGGTCGCGAGAACACAACATTCCGCTGAGATGATGGCGGGGCAGCACGACCAACTCCGCAAACAGCGCCGCCCGATAGGAGTTGGGCCGACATTTTAGTGATGCTACACAACTTTCGCGATAGTAATTGAGTAGCAACCTCTTATGATTGTATAATCTTGTGCGACCCTATGCCCTGCAGCAGCTGTATGGGAGGAAGTACCGGTTCTCCAACAAAAATAGCGGAAAATTGCCGTGCAAGTCACGTCGTGACGAACAACACTTTTCGTTGCAAGCCCTATCCAGAATCGACTCTACCCACCTGCACAGGCACACGCGATTGCGTTGCCTTCCTATTTCTCATAAAAGCTAACTGGCTGGCAGGGGCTTCCCTTGGCCACACCCTGGGGCTTTGCGTAGTTGTACGTATTCGATGTCATATTTCTAGGTCACACACTTAATTTTGGTGGAACTGCTTGGGTTGCATATCACAAGGTAGCCAACATGAAGTTTAAGCTTTCTTCTCTCAGTGCATACGTAAAGCCAGAAGCACATTTAGTTCAGCAGACGGTACATGGTGCACTTGGTGAGGATTTCAACGAATGGGGTGCAGCTCGGAGTCGTTGATCGGACCTGCCTCGACCAAGCCTTGGAATTTCCGTTTCTGCAGTGACCTTATGTGGTATTTTATTAGCTGCCATGTTGTTTGTCCATGAGCTGGGGTCCTTTTATAGACAGCATCGGGTTACTCAGGTGAGGGAGCTTGTCGCTCACAGCGCTTCAGCCCTATCAAGCCTGGAAACACATGCGCTCCCCCCTCTGTGTTTCATCACCCAACTGCAGATGTCCGTGGACCTGGCTAGGCGGAACGCCTTGACAATAAACATCGACCTAACGTTTCCTGCGATCCCTTGCGCGGGTACGTATATGTACCCCATTTGGGCCAGGGGGGAAGCCGAGTATCGCGCTGATTCAGCCTTTGAGGAGGGAGCTTAGCACTGTTATCGGTCGGGAAGCTGAGGTACTCCGCACGATACTGCTGGGGGCGGGCTGCTGTCCTCCAGCAGCCCAATTCCTTGCAATCGTCAGCGGGTCCGGTCATTGCCTGGCGCCCCTTTGCATAGCTGCAGCATCTTCAGTAGTACTGGCACTTGTGCTCGGCAGGAAGGTCGGCACTGGCGTCAGCACACCGCGGTCACCCGCGAGACCGCCATTTCCTGGTGCCCAGGCTGGATAAGATCTCGGCTTTCGGGCGGCAGAAGCAATAAACCAGTAGTGCGGGTAATCACAGCCGCGGAAGCAGAGGGATGGTAGGAGAAAGGGCTGCAGCACATGGCCAGTCCCGGCAGCAGCAGCAATAGCAGTCACAGCAGCAGCGCTGAGGGCACAGCAGCAGGTGGCCGCCAAAAGCTCCCTGGCCGCCCTCTCATTATCTCTCCGTCACATGTTGCGGGCTTTGTATCATGTAGCCGCCATGGTTTCCTAGGATCATGGTAATGTTGCGCGTGCCTGTCAGCGAAAGCCAGCGTTCCGCTCCCCCAACAGCCACATCTGCACCTGCGCTCACACCCACACGGCCGCCCCGACCCACACATTGCTTCACTCTCCCAGTCCTGTCGATTGACGTGTTGGACATCGCGGGCACTGCGGAGAACGACGCGTCCTATGCGCACCACATGCACATCCACAAGCTGCGGTTGGACGGGGCGGGCAAGCCGATTGGCAAGGCAGAGTACCACACGCCGCAGAGCCAACAGATCATGGACACGGGCG
Organism: Volvox carteri f. nagariensis; assembly: GCF_000143455.1. Lineage (NCBI taxonomy): Eukaryota > Viridiplantae > Chlorophyta > Chlorophyceae > Chlamydomonadales > Volvocaceae > Volvox > Volvox carteri. Next base: position 214,200 of record NW_003307631.1, read on the forward strand.
CCGAGCAGCTGGTGTCGGTCAACATCCAGGAAGCAATGCAGGTGGGCCACTAGGGAGCCAGGATAAGGCGAACAAATCGTGCAGGTTGAGGCGGTGCCTGGGATCTGGGTTGCTTGGGAACTAACCTAGGATTTTGCGGTTGAGCAAGGAGGGAGGTAAGGAGGGCAGCCGGGTTGGGCGAGGCGGCTGGATGGGTGCATGGGGGAGTGTGGGGCTCTCGGGAAGCAGGAGGGGTGCGGTATTGGGTGGGGAGGGACGGAAGGAGACTTGGGGTGACGGTGAAGGAGAGATGTTTGGTTGGTGCGGGTGAGGTGTGGCTATGGCGTTGCTGGGGAGGCATTGGGGGAAAGGCATTTACTGGGGAGCCCATGATGTAGAGCTGATGGCATAGGCGAAGAGGGTGAGAGAGGAGGGGCGAGGGCAGGGAGGGGGAGAGCGAAAGCTACCGAAGGGGGGAAGGATTCATGTAGAACCCTTGGCACAGCTGTAAGGCACTTCGAAACCCCCCCGATCCGCTCCTACAACCTCCGAGCTGCTGGCCGAAAGCGTTGGAAGCGTTACCGCATGCGACTCCACGCTCGAGGGGCGCTTCGATGAGTGGGAACGGACGCGCACTGCAGCCCCTGCAGAAGGCGCACGCCGGACAGCAGACAGGGCTGCAGGGGCGGGTCGTACTGGTCGTAAAGCGGTGCTGTCCGTGAAGCAAAAGAACCTCAAAAACAGCGCAAGACGGAGCAGCAGCCGCAGCAGTCAAGACGGCAGCAGCAGCCAGGATGGCAACCAAAACCTAACCGGGCCGCCTCCGCCCACCTCGTATGTGGGTCTTATCAGAGCCCAGCGCGGAGGCGTTGACTCCGCACACGGCCCGGTTCCTGCTCGGATACAGGGGAAAGGAAGGCGTATCCTTTCCCGGGTTGTTCCCGGTCGTGTGGATTTTGTCCAATTTTCAACTACGTCGCGAATCCTGTGCTTGCTATTCTGACTTAACAACACCATAAGGCATCCTTAAGGCATCCTCGCCCACGCCACGCATATTTTCCCCGTGGTCCTCCCCTCCCCTCCCCTCCCCTCCGCAATGTGCAGCACTTGGTGGACATGGAGGAGGAGGCGGAACACCACGAGGGTTGCCATGTGTACGGCACCATGGACGTGAAACGAGTGGCGGGGCGGCTGCACTTCTCCGTCCACCAGAACATGGTGTTTCAGATGCTGCCCCAGCTGCTGGGCGCGCATCGCATACCCAAGGTACCGCGGGCCGGCGGCATTGTAACGGTGACGCTGTTATGGCTACGGAGCCGACCGTAAAACATCGTGGGCGATGATGTTGGACCTGGCGGTGGTTATGGTGATGTGATGGTGGTGGTGGTGATGAACAAGGCATTTGATAGGAGAGCCGGTTTCTGCGGGTCGCCTCCAGCTCCTTGTCAATGAGGTCGGTGCTCCTTTCCTCTTTCTTGAGCTCTCTTCCTGCCTTCTTTCGGCGCCCGGGGCGGTCTCTCTCGAGGTTGGCTTGGACGCTCAGGAGCATCAGTTGGTGGCTGTGGACGTGTTGGCAGTTGGCTCCCTTTTGACTATTTTCTTGACGTCAGATAGTTCCCCCTATCTGCCGTATGTTACAAGTTACAAGTTCCACACACAAGTGCGGGTGTGTCCGTAAAAGCCGGGGTTCCCCCCCCTTCCCCTCCCTCCCGTACCTCCCATCTACCTGACTCCCGCCCCAGGTCGCCAACATCAGCCACACCATTAAGCACCTGGGTTTCGGGCCCCATTACCCCGGCCAGCTGAACCCGCTGGATGGTTACGTCCGGATGGTTAAGGGGCCCCCGCAAAGCTTCAAGTACTTCCTCAAAGTGGTCCCAACGGAGTACTACAACCGCTTGGGCCGCGTCACCGAGACCCACCAGTACTCGGTCACCGAGTACACGCAGCCCCTGGAGCCGGGCTACGTACCCACCCTGGATGTGCACTACGACCTGTCGCCCATCGTGATGACCATCAACGAGCGACCGCCCTCGCTGCTGCACTTCGTGGTGCGGCTGTGTGCCGTAGTGGGAGGAGCATTTGCAATCACACGTGAGTGTGTGTTCGTGTGCATATGTATGTATGTTTGTTTGTAAGTATGTATGTATGTGTATGTATGTGTGCCCCGCGGAATTAACGGCGGGAAAACGGTGTGGGGAGAAAAGGGGAGAGCTTGTCGTTATCCATCGGCCGTTTAGTGAATCTCTAATAATACTAAGGCCGTATGATCACTGCTTTGAGTGTTTTTGAGTCTTGTGACTTATGATCACTGCTTTGAGTGTTTACGAGTCTTGCGACTATGCAAGGAAATCACTGTTATGCCCCGTTTGGCTGCTGCGGTACGCCATCCCCTGTGTGCTGACTGCTCTGCTCGCTCACTACCACATGGTCAATGGCCCGTGCCGGGTGTTCCTAAGGCCTCACTTCCGCCCGCTCTCCGGCTTTGGACGTGTCGACAGTTCATTCTTTGTTTCTTGCATCATCAAACGATCGCTCGGGCCCCTCCCCCCCTCCACTCCGTAGGGATGACGGACCGCTGGGTGGACTGGTTCGTGCGGCTGGTCACCAAATTGAAGTGAACGGACGAGGAGGTGGAGGGAGGACGGCAAAGGGAGACGTGAGGGAGTGGGTGCGGAGCGGGGATGCGTGTGAGAGGCGGTCCCTCAGCATCGTCCTGAGTTCGCGCCGGTTCCGTTTCGTCTTCGTCCAAAGAGCCAATGAGGGGTCCCTGCTGAAAGTGGGTTTGCTTTGGGAGGAGCATTGCGAAGCTGCTGCATGGGGCTCTCAGCGGCGATGGAGATGCGGAAGCGAGTGGGGGTTGTGCACGTGTGCATCGGCTAAGTGCTGCCGGGCCGCTGCCACCACAATGGAACCAAAGGAACAACTGCGTCGTATGATCTGGGACACAGTCCGGTTCTCTTCAGGAACGTTTTATGTCGTTCGTGCGAGAGGCAGACGGGCCACGGTCCGCGGCATCCCCGCGGCGTTAATGCCAGTCATTGAATGCCCGTCCAATGACGGTGTTCCTGACCTGTCAGTGAGTCTGTCTGTTAGGGATAAGGGCACATACGCGCTTTATAAGGGTCCTGGCCCAATATGCACTGCGCCCCAGCACATGCGAGTGAGCGCGGGGCAGCGTCACACAGGACCCGGTGGTGGACGTAGACCTTGGGCTTCCGAGGCGGTTGCCATGCTGCTAGTCATCCTTACTAGGTAGTAGCTCGGGCGCACAAGTCTGGTACGGGACCCAACATCGACTTGATTTCGGGCAACTTCCAAGCAACGCTGTCTGTCTGGTTGCTGTGGGAGGGGTTCTACATCTTTCGGGGGTCGAGCCCAAATGGATTTGAGGAAAAGGCACCCGGGAGGAGGCGTGTATTGGTCGAAGGGGGAGGGCAGGAAGCTAAGGCAGGACAGTGGAGGAAGTAGACCGGTCACACGAAAAGAAATTATATACCTCGTCGATGTTCCTTTTTACCGCACGCGGCATCAAAAGACTCGCAAGGTTAATAACACAACATTGTTCACCGTTTGGAGATACCAAGCCTCGGCGCTCCGGGGCTCCGGGGCCACCGCCTTGCCGTATAACGTACGACATATGATGCGCGTCCACTCGCCTCATAGGCCCACCTCTTGTCCCACGTGAGTGGCGCACCTGCGCCTCCCGCCCCCTCCCCCCTCCAACCAAGCCAATACACACCCCATCGCTTTCCCCTTCACTGCATCCGGCCGTCCTCGGCGGCTGCTTCTTGTGCGGCCTTTGTCTCGTCTACAGTCAGCCCTCCTGCTTGCGGCTCCATAACGGTGCCGGCGGCCAGAGAGGCCGCAATGCGCTCCACAGCCTCAGCCAGCCGTTCGTAATCATCCAAAATGTTGTAAATGTGTACGGAAATTCGTACATAGAGGCGGCCCTGGATACACTTGACGGGACACTCCACGGAGTGCACGTGGTGCAACAGGTCCTGAACAGGCAACACAGCAGCAAAGGAACGGCTCAACCACGGTGCTGGAGATGATGGTGATAGGACAAAAGCGGTCAGGGGCCTTTCTTTCTTGGCAAGCGACATGACCATAGTGATGGGCGCTGAAAGGAAAATATCTAGTGGTTGTGCAGCAGCCCGGGTGTCCTGAACAGGCAATGCTGCTGACCGCAAGGGACACGGCCTGCATTGTACCACACATTTCACCCCTGGTACATGGGGAGCAAGGCGATGCTCATCATCAGGCAATGCTCAATTAACTCCAGGCCTGCTCAGGCAACAGCAGCGGTCCGACGAAGTTGACAGGGAGGGAGAGGACGTCCTTTTCAAAGTCCCCCCAGTCACACATTCCGATAACCCTTCATGAATGCCGAAACGTGACGTGTCGCGCCATGTCGTACCTGGACGTACTTGGCGTCCGTCGAGGTGGCGGGATCCGACTCCGCCAGGCCCTGGGCCGCCCATCGGGGTCGGGCCGGGGTTGCCGCAGTGGTTCGGAAATGGCGTGCGTTAGAGGGCAGATGTCGCAGTCCAGTCCAAGGGTGGAGTGGGGGTATATGTGGGTGTGGGGGAGGGCACTATAGCTAGGCAGAAGTCAAAGAAACAAGGTTAACTAACCAGGGAAATGGCGTGATAGGGGCTCTACTCCTCACTGAAAGGAGGAGCCCGCTCAGGAGTCAGATTGTCTGGGCCGTCGGTGGCCGTACAGACTCCGGAACCCTCTTTCTCTCTCTCACTCGTTAACTCTATAACCCTGAAACCCTAAACACCCCGGGTAGTATCCCCGTGCCCTCACCTCGGGCAGCTCTACCAGCGCCATGCACCCGCACATCTCCAGGGAGGGCGCCAGCAGCCGGCCCCCCCACCGACTGGTCAGCAGAGCTACCGCCTCCCGCAGCAGCCCCCGGCAGTAGCGCCGGACTCGTGCGGGGTCCAGCGCCCGCCACAGCGCTAGAGCGGAGGATGTAGCCAGGTAGGGGGTGTAGTCACGGCAGCCTGCCGGGGGGGGAGAGGCGGGGAAAGGAAGGGAGGCGGGAAAGGGAAGGAAGACCCACGGGGGGCTTGGTTTGGGCTTCTAAAAAGCAAACTCCGGAAAGGCCACTCCTCCCATTGCCGCAAAGCTGGAGAGGGAGGATGACGAGAAGTACGGCAGTGAGCGGGATGTGAAGGGACGTCTGCACTTGATGGGACGGGCACGTGAAGCTGTGCAAGTCAGGTCCGTAGATGGTGCCCATCCCAGGGTGCGGAGGGGGGAGGGAGCGGAGGGAGACCATGTGGTGTTTTCAATCCCAGTAGGGCGTCCCCATGCAGGCAAGCAATGCGCTAGGAGTAGATCAGGGGTGCCGGAGGTCGGTTTGGCAGGTTGCGGAGGTTGCGGAGGTAGGGGAAAGCGCGCCCTTGAGGGGGGCGCAGAGTCGGAAATAAAGTTGCAAAGGTGGATCCACCTGGATAGTACGGTAGTACGGTGCAACACGCCGGAGATGAAACGAGTTGGGGCCCCAGCCGTTGCTTCCCTCTTAAAATGTGTTTTCTCCTCTCTCTCCTCTCTCTCCCCCTCTCCCCCCAAACCTCCCCGCAGCGGCACCCACACCGGAGCTCACCGTCCCAAATGAAGTCCGATGTGAAGCCGCTTCCTGATCCGTGGCTAACCACCAGCGGCCGTACACAGCCCTGTCGAGGGGGTGCCACCCACAGCACCGCGCTGCCCCGGGGCGCACACAACCACTTGTGGCAGTTGGTCACGAAGTAGTCAGGAGCTGTCGAGGAGGAGGAGGGGAAGGAGGAGGCGGAGGAGGAGGGCTCATTGGCCTCGTCCCCGTTGCCGTCCTTAACTGCTGCTGCTGCTGCTGCTGTTGGTGTTGGTGTTGGTGTTGCCGCCACCAGACTTCCTCCCAGGCTGGCTCCGGCCCCTGCAGCTGCTGCTGGCACCCCGGCTGCCGCGGTGGCGCCCGCGGTCCCTCCTCCCCCTTCCCCTTCCCCTCTCCCTCCTTCTACTCCTACTCCTCCGCCACACACCCCGTTTCGTAGGTCGATGTGCAGCTGCCCCACGGCATGAGCCCCGTCAATGAGCACCTGCACCCCCCTGCGAGGAGGAGAAGAAAGAAAAAGTATAAAGGCGAATTTACACAGCTATGCATTTCATACACCCACACATATGCCAACAATTGGCAAACTCAACGACTGTTGAACTTGTCAAACTTGCGGCGCCACTGAGTGAGTTTGCGAGAGGTGACATGCCAAGCCTCCTATAGCCCGGTGGATCGTTTTCCCGGGCGTACGACAGAGACACGGGGTCCCTCTTCCCCACCTACACTGAACCTCCCGCTCTTATACAGCCCTTGCTTCTGTCGTACCAATCTCCTTAACCAACTGCAAGAGCTTATATGAAATATATGCTTAACGCAAGAGCTTATATAGAATATAGCACAATCGCACCTGCTCTTGCATAGCTGTATGAGCTGTCGTACAGGCAGTACCAATGCCGTATTCGAGGTGACGCTGTCGAACACCGCCAGCCGTGTGTCGGAAGGCATTGAGGAGGCGACTAAGTCCACGATGTCCTGCGGGGTGCTGTGGGTGGGTTGTGACGGGGTGGGGGGGTCTGTAGGGTGTATGTGTGGGGGGGGAAGGAAAGCGAATGGAGGGCTGTCGTACCGTGCTGCTCTCGTGGCGGTTGCGGAGTGATTGGGTTGCATCCATGGCAGTTGACAGTTTGTAGCTACCGACCGCCAACAGGAAAAGTATGTGCCGCGGCCCGCGGCCTGCCAACACGGCGATAGGTGCGCGGTGTTTGTGAAGAGATCTGACCAGATCGGGCAAAGAAACGCTGTTTTGCGACCCAACACCCCACACACACCGTTTGAAAAAGTCGCGACCGACACCACCAATCACGTGAGACGCACACCATCAACGAGGCAAAGCCGTACGCAGCCCAACAGAACAGTCTTCTGCCTCGCCTCCACTAATCACCGGGGGGAAAACACCGGGGGGGGGGGACGAGCCGCTGTGTTTGTTGCCCAGCCCACCCGACCCGAAAGGCAATTCCCGCAACGTTGCTGTACAAAAACTATAAAGGATACGGCTCCGTACTAGGCACGTAAAAGCAGCACATCTCAATATCGCAAACCATGATGACAGTTGGCCGTTGTGCAACAGTCACACCTGATGGGAAACTTCACTTCGCCGTATACTACGTTAATGCCACCGGGCGCCTCGCCTTCGCCGACAGCAGCTGCCGTACCAGCGCCTTTCCCCGCCGCTGAGGCCGACGCAGCTTGCGCCATCTTCTTAACACTGCCGTACCTGTTGGTGTACCGCCGTACAATCCGTTCAGGAAAGTCAACGGAAAGAATTTTGAAAACAGAGCTTTTCCCCCTCTCGCGGTTTCGAGGACATCAGCATGCGGGCTGCCCGGGTGCCGACCTGCATCCTAACGAACCCGCGAATGGCGTCCCCTCCCTCCCCCCCTCCC
>NW_003307631.1:221723-284271 GCF_000143455.1 Volvox carteri f. nagariensis
CCCCAAACCCCCTCCCTACACACACAAACACACACACGCGTACACCCAACACCTCAGCGAAAGGGCGAATGTACGGTACCCCACGCCTTTCCTGCACACATTGCCGTACCCTGCCGTACCCGATGTTGAGCATGTACATCGTGTCGCCGGGTCGCAGTCCTGGACACAAACAAAAAGACAGACAGACAGACAGACAGACAGACAGACACATAGGGTAAGCACAATGGAAAGCAGAAAGCAGGAGGACAAGTTTAAATCCTGGATCCTGCACACCGGCAGCGGCCCGACGTATGGGGTGGTCGCGGTATCCAGAGTTAAAAGACTCTAAATGACAACAGCTTTTGCCTATTCTACTTTATCCTACACACACACACACACACACGCACACACACACGCGCGCGCATATCCCCCGGTTGGGGTAACCAGCCACCCACCCATCCCACCCTCCCCACCCTCCCTCCTTCCCCCTCCCCCTCCCCCTCCCTCCCCACCCGCNAACCTACCCCCACACTCTCAGAACCAGCAAAGCGCCACGGACACCAATACCCCGGGTCCTATTACTGCTGTCACCATTCACACTGGTGTTATGTGTGGTGCGAGTGTGTCGGTCACTTTCCAACACACCCACCCCGCCATCCACCCCCACGTACCTGCCGCCTGAATGGCCACGTTGAGCCCGGTAGTGGCGTTGGGCACGAACACTAGGTCCTATGTGGCAGCACGAAGCCGTAACAGACAGGCGGGAGGGGGGCGTAACAGTCGTAACAAGTGAGGTGGGGGGGGAGGCGCGTCCGTCATCGTGATATTGTAATTGACGGAATTACATTACAGGTTAGTCCAGTATTCAATCCTGTGATTGATGCAGATGGCTGTATTGACACTTCACTTCTCTGATAGATGCAAAATCCCGCCGTACTTCGGAATAAGCATTTATTGACCTCATTACCCTTATGGATAAAAAAGGGGGTTGTGTGAAATCTTGAGGACGGCATTCAGGACGGGTGAGGTGAGATTGCGAGAAAGATAGCTGGCCGATCGCCCGTCGGTCTAGGGGGCCAAAATGTGTGAACGACTGACCCATGGGTCAGCCCCAATGAAGTCCGCCATCTCCCGCATCACCCGGACCATGTGAAGGAACAGCTCCCTGCGACAGCCGGTACATGAGGATAGCACGGTAAGGCGTTTGCGGCCATTTGCAGGCGGGTGCCTGGCAGAACTGCCAGGAGACATCTCTACACTACACGCGCAGGAATCCCAACGAATGGCCCAACGGCGCTTCCACACCGCGGTTTTCGTTTCAATTGCACAAACAGACACCAGGATGATGAATTTTTGATGCCCGCATCTGGCAATAATGGGATGATGTGTGTACCTGTCAAGGAAGCGCAGCGGCTGCGCTTCGCAGTGCTCGCGCCACTTGTTTGCTTCCTGGTGAGCAGCTCGGCACACAGCTCCAAATGCACCGTGATTTATAAATGTCCACCTTTTAAAATCGATCATGAACAGCTGTCGGCAGGGCTCTCCGAAGCCAAGCGTCGCGACATTCTCTAAGGACGGCGGCTCGAATGGTAGTTTGGGCGCAACATAAGACTCTCTTGAAATAGATATCAAAGCTTCGACGTTATCAGTAAAAAAACTGCCGAAATTCTGATAGCCTGTGCGGGCCACAGCAGGCGCAGGGCTAGAAGATTGCGCCATAATCGCACGCTATAAGCTTGTTCAAATATCACGGAGCTTTACAGTCTTAGAGTCTTGAAACTTGGGTTCGAAAATGTCGCAAACGAAATTTCGGTTACACTACGACACTGGTCCAGGCAGTAAGCTTCGACTTCTCGAACCGAAGTATGAGTGCAGAGATAGGCAAGTTATTGCGGAGGAACTGCCGTGGTGCGTGGAAGTAGGGCGCATGCATGCATGTGCCGGACCACAGTACGGCAGGGGACGCCGAGCTCCTACTTGGGTCCCACAGGCGCATTGGTTCTTTAACTGCCCTTGTTTCATCTATTACCAGGAGGTGTGTCCCCCCCGCTGCTGGGACAGTGTCCTCTAGTTTCCCCCCCCCCACCCACGGGTCGGTATCGTACTAATTGTCCTTTATGATGGGCTTAATTTTGGAGTACCCGTATAGGTGCGTCCTCTCGCCAATTTTCTGTGCCTCGTCGTTCCCCCCCACCCACCCAGGGCAAACCCGGGGGTTGCCACAATGCAGCGGTCCCTGGTTTGTCCCTGCTGGTTTCGGGTGGGTCGCCCGCGTGGCTCTTGTCGGGGCGCTTGAGGTTGTAGATTCATTAACGGTGCAACACAGGTAACTGTCATTACTATCGGCCACTAGTGCAACTTTCACAATGGGTTGGTGTTGGGAGGGGGCTTCGCAACGGGTTGTTTTGCTATTGAGTTGTGCTTGCGGTTGGCGGCTTAGCTACTGTAACGCAACACGGCAGGACTGAGCAATAATCTGTTGTGATGTGATTGCGTTCGCCAATGATTGACCAAAAGCTATTAATAATCCTAAACAGGTGTAACCTCTTATGTACACTAGGATATCTAATGCGATACAGTCCCTATGGGAAGAAATGAATAAGGCCCTCGAGAATAAGGCCCCAATGAATAAGGCCCTCGAGAATTCTTTTCGTCGCAGGTTCTACCTGCTGCGCAGAACCTTAAGCAAATTTTCTTTCAAGTTTCTGGCAGCAATTTTAGACATAATGGTTTGGGGCCTTGTGTCGTGCTGCGCCTCATTGCTCGCTGCCACTGTGTTTCGCGTCTGAGTCCATTTCGTCCGAAAAAGATTTTCCCACACAATCGCATGCAAGTTTTACAGTGCCATACAAACCTATATGTGACCGTAAGGGCCCGAGACGGATTCTTCCAAAGGGGAATGTAGTAGCTAGTACACTGTACGGCACACATAACCTCTACAAATACGCGCTAAGCGCGACCGCCAGCATCTCGAGAGGCCTTTTCAGCGGCCAGCTACTACACCTGTAGTTGTGTGTGATTAATTGTCACGCTATAAATGTGTGAACAGGCGTTCATACACACATGCTGTGTATCACACCCTTAAGCATTACCTAGCAAAATGCAAGGTAGGCAAGCAATAGCGGCACGCAACCTCTGCAATTCAGTTATGATATAAAACACCTTGCCATACATCTACACTAGGGTTTGGCACTAATGGTAAGCGGACGAGGGAGAATGAAGATGACCTCCCGCGTACCCGCATCAATACCAATACAACGTCCATGGGCCCCCCGGCTTTTACGGACACACCCGCACTTGTGTGCGGAACTTGTAACTTGTAACTAATGGTAACGCGCGACCATTGCCCCCGAGAAATCCCGGGATCGAGACCTATCAGGGATAAAGATCCTTCCGATGGAGGAAGTTATTGCGACCCTTGTTGATGGACGGTGGTGACCTGGGATAAAGTTAACCTGTTAGCCGACCAGGAATGGAGTTGGGCCGCTGTCCACCCGTCAGATTCCGTTGGATGAAGGCGGGTGCGGAAACTGAGCGATCCGCTACGAAGTTGACTAGGGGGTGACTGGATGCGGGTGCCCCGAAATACTGGGGAAGGCAGGGTTTCGCAGGGTAGCTGCCACGGTTGAAGATATACCCCCCTGTTTCACACATCCATATGCTCAGACCAGCGCTTCACTGACTGCACAGCAAGAGAAGACATTATCAGACAGCATGTAGACGCAGCTGCCGCTGCTGGCACCGCCCTTGCACATTCCCCGGGGTGTACTGCAGGAGCCGCCAGTTTTCAGCACCATGCAGAGGCTCAGTCCCGTAGCTGGGGTCACTGGGAAGGTGTTACCCAGCTTGTCGAAGATAAGCAAGCCGAGCTGCATGCCCTTCCATTTTTTCTTCCGGTAGCTGAAGGTTTACCATTGATTGTTGTACTCTGGAGGCGCTGGGCAGCTGTACTCACGCAGGATGTGTCTGTAGGGCAGGGAGGGTACGGGAGGTGTATTCATGTGTGTCGGGTGTGACCGGTAGGCAGGCGGAACATGCACTTTGTCAGTCCATGGCCAGCATCTGGTAAAAATTAAGAGCGAGTGTCTAAAAACCAGGCATCTATTATACCACGGCACGATCTATAGACCATTCCGTACAATGAATAAACCTAAGAAGGTTCTCTACTGTTCCGTTTATCTTTAACATGTTCTTAAGCCATCCTTAGCATGGTAAGGATGAAGGATTCTATATGATTCTTATGCTGTTCATAGCACGCACTCTAGAGTTCTCAGTACTGCGGCTACTTTTAAAATTCTTTAGCGATTAATGTGGAAGTGTCGACGCCAACCCACCAACCCACCAAGGATGAGGATGGCAGAGGGGAGTAGATGCAGTCACTAGGATGCGGGATGTTTGGCTTAAGTGTGTGTGTGGGATGTATCCAACCGACAGGATGCGTGCCCGAACACCTGCAGTACCTGGCCGCTGGAAAGGCCCCTGAGTTACCGTAGTGCTACTTATAGTTCGTGATCGCTTTGTTCGGGGAGGGGTCAAAAAACTTTCTGAAATTTGTACGTGCTCTTTGAATTTCGGGGAAGGACGGACCAGATTTTGCGGGCATGATACAAATTTCGGGGCCCCTTCCAAAGTTTCGGGGCTTTTCAATCTGCAGCTTCCAGTCAGTCTTCCTCCACCGGCGTGAGCGCAAGCCTCGCCTCGCCGGCTGCCGTAGCATTGACCGCATTGCGCTCGCGCCTAGCAACCTCCTCGTGCTCCATTCGCTCACGCTGGGCCTCGACAACAGCATCATCAAGCCTAACTGGTGCTAATCCAGCTCGGTCGCTCACCGGAGCGTTTGGTGCTAGCGGTTTCATCCCGCATTGAAGCAGGGTTGCCTGTCTTGCACGTTTTCCAGCGTTGTTCATGTCCTACGTTTATGAATATATGTTATGTATTATAGTGCTGATTTCCGCCTTGAAATCCTAGTTTTTGCGAAGTTTGATCGACCGGCTTCGGAGGGTACGATACTTCGGGGCTGCGGTCCCTTGGGATACCTTAGAATTTGTACGTGCTACATATTCGTGGTGCCTCCGAATTATTGTAGCACGAACTATAAGTAGCACTACGGTACAGGTGAAGCGCTTCGCGCGTATCTGTAGTTGATGCGTGTGCGGTACTGCGTACTAGCTACTACACCGCCCAGGATGTGAGGATGGGGCACCGCTCTGCATCCCTCCGGCTCCAGACATAGCAAGCATGCTATTGTAAGGCATGGTGTTCCTGGAAGTGCCCAGGATCAATTCAGACGCGGTAAATTGAAGTGAACTAGATATTTTGCCGTACGTTGTTCACGTACGTGTGTGATGTGTGGGACAGGGGGGTCATATCTTCACCCGTGGCCGCTACCTGGCGAAACCCTGCCTTCCCCGGTATTTCGGGGCACCCTCATCTAGTCACCCTAGTCAACTTCTCAGTGGATCGCTCAGATTCTGCACTCACCACCCGGCGTCCAACGGAATTTGACGGACCGACGGCGGCTCAACTCCATTCCTGGTCAGCTCGCAGGTCTACTTTATCCCAGGGCACCACCATCCATCAACTACCAGTATTTGTGTGCACAGAATACTGGACACGTGCTGCTGACGTTGGATGCAGCGTGCCATATTCCATGGCATTTAGCACTACGGGGACGGCCCAGTCATAATGTCCTCAGTCATACCCCCCGTTCATAAACCCAGTGAAAAAACCCAGTTGGTCATATATGCGTCGTATAAGTTATTTTTTGGTAACCAGGCTCGCCCCCTCCCACGGAAGCAAGCACAACTTTCCTGCCTGCAGGTACCCCTCTGTCTGTACGACCCCTGAGCGGTAAGGCAACTACTCAAGAAAACCTAGTTTGCGCAGCCCCTTGGGCCTCCGGCTCATATGGGCCTGCTAAATCTTCGGAGATAAATCCAACTTATCAACATGCAACAGACACGGACACAAACATGGTTGTGGTTGTGAGTGTCGGCTTCCTTGAAGCCGGAAAAAGGGCGGGGCTCCTTTAATCTGTACAGGCTCATTGCTGAACCACATGTGCACAAGTTGCTTGCTTGGCTGTCTTGCTGTGCAGATAGCCAACGCACTTTGCAAGCGCAGTCTGTAAGGCGACGTTACAGGAGCAGTAGCGTAGCTAATTGGTCGAAATTCGCGCGCGTCAGCCACCGAACCAATAGGGGATCGAGACTACTCCCGTCACGTGAAGGGGTATCGGCAGTACCGTGCGTGAGGTTGATGTGAGCTTTGTGCTGGAGTAGACAGCGCCATGCTGCTCTGGTGCGGGCCCTCGAAGATCCTAAACTTTACCTACTTTTGTGCATAAAACGTCATCTGATCTACTAGGGAGACGCTAATCAATTCGTGAAGCGCGAGGCCTTTGGCAGACAAGTAGTTGCGGCTAAGGTCATGGAGAGATAGCCGCTCAAGTTGCATGTTCGATCAACATAAGCATCTCCCAGGAGCAGACAGGCTTCCTGTCCGGACATCCTGATCGGGTGCAATGGCTGGAACACTGCAATGGCTGTGGGCCGTCAAGTGGGAGCGGGAGCACAATTGGACGTTTTGGTGCCTGGCTGTTGATGGGGCGCCCCCGCCGGGCAACTCGCATCTACATGGCCCCCCAGTGGGGACATGTGGCTCCAGCAGATTCGGAGGAGGAGCAGGACAATAGCAGGCGCTGCAGTGCATCACTTCTGGGGAGTGCCCAGTAGTGCAGGCGGTAGCACAGCAGATGGTGGCCTATGTACCCGGACCCATATCCCGGGCGAACATGTGGCTTGCAGGAGCACTGGCAGGGATGCAGCCATGAGTCATGAGACATGAGACATGAGACATGATCATACTCGGTCATACTCGCGGCACTGCCTGACATGGAACATGCACGGGCAGGGCTGCAGCAGGCAGCCCGCAATGCACCTGAGCCCGAGTCCCCAGTAGCCCCACTGGAAGTCGTGAGAGCCCGAACAGCGCTCAACTCTTGTCAGCAGGTTTAGGGCTTTGCAGTGCCTAGCATGCCTTGGTGTGGCTGGGCCATCGTATTGGTGTTGGACGGGCGTTTGGGTTGTGTGCAGCCGGTCGGGCTGGGAGAGAAAGGGGGGGGAAAACAAGAAAGGGGTGCATGGTAAATTTCGGTAGGCAGATTATCCCACTGGCCTTGGCAAACCTCGATCCCGGGATTCTTCCGGGGGCAATAGTCCGTGCCCAACCAGTTGTGCCTAACCTGAGCCGGAATAGTGCTGTCTCCCCGGACATTCCGCCGCCAATTAGTCATTTCTCATTAATTGTCCAACAAACTGACTATCACACCCAACCAGCATGCATAGAACTACGTAAACCAGCTACATTCCTTCACTTTGGCTTCTGTACCTTAGCCACTATTTGCTTAATAACCTATCTTGATGAGGTGAGGGGTGTATATGGTAGTTCTGGGGCATTCGCCTTCCTGGGAGCACATTCAGTTGGGTGGGTCTACAACCAACTCCAGCCATTTAGCAGCTGTACATAGTACGGCACACATATTGTCTACAAATACGCGCTAATATGGCGCTCCACCAGCATCTATAGAGGCATTTTCAGCGGCCAACTACACTCTATCATGAGCAGTCGTTCCCCGCCTGTCCTTGCTTAAACTTGTCTGCTAGGGTCGTCTTTGAATTGAGGCATGATAACTAATATTTGTCGTTTTGGGTGCGAATCGGGTCACCTCTGGGCAGGAATCAGTACGTCACGAAGTCTTGTTATGTATGGAAGCCGGGTATAGGGTCCCCCTCGCTCCCCCCTTGGGAACACTTGAGGGCATTTTCGGAATGTTTGGAGTTGGTGGGGTTCCGAACCGGCGACCAAAGGTTGCCATTCCGAGTGGGATTGTATGCCTGGCCGTTCAAATGCGCGCTTTGATGGGTGGGTTGTTCGGTTGCCGGTTGAAGACGAGTCGATCTTGGGCGTCGTACTGCTCAAGGTTGGCAGAGTTCGCTATTTCGTGCAATTGGATTGCGTCCTTGACCCGGCTTGCTTTGGTGCGATGTTTGGTTGCGCTCTGTTCCCATTTCGTGCTGAGGGGTCGTAGCTTCCTTTGTACTAACTTGGGCTCGTTTTCATCTTGTGTGTAGCTAATACTTCCTGGCTATATGTAGTTCGTCAGCGCAAACAACCGCAGCCCGATTGGAAACGCTAAATCACTCACCGAGAATGAAAGCGATCTTGTCAACGGTCTTTGAGGTGCACGAGCTACCAGTGCCCGAAGAGCTGCTGAGGGCCGCTGTAAAACAGTAGGTGGCTGTGAAGCTCGTGACATTGAAGGGGCCCGAAACGGATGATAAGCGGTACGGTGAAGTGGCAGTACTTCCCTTGCAACCCAGGAAGGGGAAGTTGTTGACCAAGATGGAATTCCCTGGGGATGGAGGTGGTGGACTGACGGGTTTGACAGCCCTGGGGGGCTTGGGGGGCTTGGGGGACTTGGTGGGAGGACGTCGGCGTGGAGGCGGCCGGGTGGCTGGAGACTGGGATGGCGGGGGAGGTGAAGGAGATGAAGATAACGGACCTGAGGATGGAGGTGTTGATGCAGTGGGTAATGGCGGGCTTGGGGGTTTTGATACAGGAGGCACTGGCGGCGGCGGCGACGGTGGTAACATTATTGGCATGGGTGACGGAAGCTGGACAGGGGAAGAAGAAGAAGGTGGAGGGCTGAAAAGAGACGGAGGTGGAGGACTGGATGGGAGCTGGGATGCAGGTGGCGGTGGAGAAGGCATATTTGCAGGGGGAAGGAATGAGGATGGTGCTGGAGATGTGGGAGGTGGTGACGACTGTGGTGGAGGTGGTGACGACTGTGGTGGAGGTGGTGACAACTGTGGTGGAGGTGGTGACGACTGTGGTGGAGGTGGTGACGACTGTGGTGGAGGTGGTGACGACTGTGGTGGAGGTGGTGGTGGTGGTGGTGGAGGCATTGGTCGTGGTGGAGTGGGCGGGCTGGGTGGTGGTGGGGGGGGAGGGCTCGGCGGTGGTGGTGGAGAGGGCGCGCTGGGTGGTGGTGGGGGGGAAGGGCTCGGCGGTGGTGGTGGAGAGGGCGCGCTGGGTGGTGGTTGGGGGGGAGGGCTCGGCGGTGGTGGTGGGGATGGTGGTGTTGGGGAGGGAGGTCTGGGTGGTGTTGGGGATGGAGGTCTGGGTGGTGTTGGGGATGGAGGTCTGGGTGGTGATGGGGAGGGAGGGCTGGGTGGTGATGGGGAGGGAGGGCTGGGTGGTGTTGGGGAGGGAGGGCTGGGTGGTGGTGGGGAGGGAGGGCTGGGTGGCTCTGGTGGAGGGGACGGACTGGGTGGTGGGGGGCTGGGTGAAGGTGGGGCTGGTGGGGGTGGCGGTGCAGGGCAGGGGCAATAGAAAAGCTCCAGTGGGACGTAGCCCCAGCTGGTCGGCGAGTTGGGGCAGACAGGGTCATTCGGGTCATTCGCCGTCACCCAATTGGCGCTCAACCATATTTCTGGTGCTCCGCTTACTGGGGTAAGGCTGGCATCTACTGACTGCAACAGAGCAAAGAAGTAGAAGGGGAATGGCGAACAATAACTGAAGCCTGAGAAGTCACTCCCAGCTGGTGGACTGGTCACGGCCGAATAGATTGCGAAGCTGGCTTTGATACCAGGAGGAATAGGATATGTGTGGGTTGTATTTGCCATCTCATTCGCACTCAATGGACTGCAGCCAGATGTGCCATTGAAGCGCTTTAGAAAGGTTCGATTCGGGAGTACACGAAAATAGGAGACAAAGAAAGAGCTCATAGTGTTATTGAAATAGAGATCTGCCAATCGACCAGCATAATAGTTACCCACGCTTATAGGATAATCCATCATTGATATCACTGACTGATTGATGGCCACACTGCCTGTATCAGACGCACGGAAAGGCACAGGTACATCGGCAGCAGTGGTGATATCTGCACCCCCGTAAAGGATGTGAATGTCATTCCCGCAGGCCAAGCTGATCGGTGGCGGTGGTGGTGCAGCCGCCTCAATACCAACAGTGGTGGTGAGCAGCAACATCCATAGGAAGGTGGTATTCCGCCCAATGCCATTACTCCGCCGCAGGCTGCATACTGGGGATGACGATGGTGCGGGGATAGTGATGGCTCCTGCTGAGTCCTTGGGCGCATTAGGCTGTTGCGACAGACGATCAGGGCCGGCTTCACTTGGGGAGATGGAACCTGGATGGCGTCTGGAGCTGGCGACTGCCGCAGAAGCAGGAACCCCTGCCATGCTGTTGCAGCACTTCCCTTGCTTGCTGCTATAGATGGCACTGCCACACGTCCAGACACAAATACGTGTGTGATGAGCAAGTGCAAGAAACAAGCCCTGCATTCCATTTATCAATCAGCAACCAGCAGCATGTAATTAGCTTGCGTTTCATGGTTATTTTGGCGGTCAATGAGGTCATTGAGCAGTCATCCAGCTATGCATGCCGCATGTCCGGAACTTCTAGAACTGTAAAACGCACTCATCGTGTTTCGCGGCACCATCCAGTTCCTTCTGGCCACCGCAACATGATGGACAATAACATCAGTAAATGACGTTTGATGATCGATAAATGAACCATGTAACAATCAACAACAACAACACCCCAACAACAACAACAACACCCCAACAACAACAACACCCCAACAACAGTATCAAAGCCGCACTCTCAGCAGGTGTCAGAAAATAGTTAGTGCGACACAGCCGCAGCAGGCGCATACGCTGCTGTGGTGGTTACGTGTGTGGGGTGGGTGCATAGAAAGGGGCAGGAACTGCAAACAATAAAGCATGATGTGAATTATACCAACGGCAGGCATGGTCGCTTGCTAGGTAGCTAGCAGAGCAGTGAGCAGCTGCTGCGGTTTCACTCACCGAAAGCTGGGCCAGGGCGAACCTTGGACTGCAGACTCGATGTCCGCAACGCGGACTACCTTTAGACAATCCGCCAATCGGTAATTTTATGCTGTCGTGACACAACAGATGCCAGCTTTATGCCATGAAATTGTTACTGAAAAGCAGTACAAGCACGTAGGTCACTGGGAGGTCGAAAACCGCCGGCGAGCGTACGGATGATAGCAGCTCCAAGTTCACGAATTGTTTCTCAGCTTCAGAAATTTATGTGTAGAACCATACAAGGAATCGATCGTTAACTTTCTGGCAGAACTTTCAAAGCTATCGGTACCGGTCGTCTGTTGGGTTTCACCACAGCAGTGGCCGCCGTGCGGGGGGCGTTTCGTTTCAAAACGAGCTGTAAGAAAACCTATTACACATTTTATATATTGATAAGCTTTCAACAAGCATCGGTAGTGGCTAATAAACCTTCCGCCTCTCAGCGTGTTGGCGTGTGCGTGGTTGTTACAGTGGGCTCCAGACTCACGAAGAGTAGAGCCATCGGGCCAGCTGGCCGTGCACTGCACTAGAGACAAATATACGAACTAGACTACCACCCAGATGAGACAACACAAGTCCATTAGACAGCCAAAAGCGCGACCAAAGGGAAGGCTCAGGACCCACAATCATTATTGAAATTTCGCCTCTTTAAAGAGGCCCGAGCCTCAAAAGTCCTCCAATTAAGAGAATCCAAAAAAAGCGAAAATAGGTGATGGCTAATTATCCATCGGTGACCGCTCCCATAAGCATAACAATTTGCATTGTGTTGGTGCGCCATCAAACTGAAACCCAAGGCACTGGCCACGTTTTTTCAAGCGCGCGTATGTAGGATGTCGCCATAGTACCGGCACCTTGAAAAAACCTATCTTTGCTTCTACAGACCTTACTCCCGGTCGACACGTGCAGCCTGGTCCCACTCGACGGGTACACCGCTGCCTCCATGCGCTGCTTGAACTCGCGCGTTGTTCCTCAAAGAGGCCAGTTGCCTTACGCACTTTGCGATATCTGCCTCCAGGCCAGTCGCCTTGCGGAAGCGGAACCATGCGAGGCGGCGTCTGTGCTGTGAGGGCCATTAAGCTCCGACCGCCAACCGCGTAACATGACTGGCAATGGAAGACAACGGAAAGAAGAGCTATAGAGTATACATTGACAGAAAATGAATATTTTGGATGTTGAAGTCTGCAGGAGATGCGACCGCCCGACTGCGCGAGCGCTGACAGTTCGCAGGAGCCGGCGACCCACTTGTCGGCCCTCTCAGCAGCCAAACTAGCCAAGTCCTTTTCCTTTATTAGATTTCATTTTGTTCATAAATTTTCTTATTGTCTTCCATCGTCAGTCCTGATCCGCGGGGCCCATGGACGCCAGCGCAAGCTAACCGCGCTTCGATTTCTATGCACATCTGAGTAAGCACGGCGCTCCTGCTAAGGCGGCCTTGCTTGGGGCTACGGCATCCTTTAACGCATGGTCGCAGCCATGGTCGCACCTACGCACAGGAGCTGTTTATTAGTGGAATGAAGGCAGTCGGGTTCGCCACACCTAATGTAAGCATCTGGTAAAATATTTTACAAGTTTTTACAGATGATTTTTCAGGCCTATCTATTTTACCATCACACGGCAACAGGTGCATCGCGGTGCCTATGCCTAAAAGCGAAAGGGTTTGGCTGAGGAGTCGAGGTACCTATGAATCTCCTTATCGTCCATCTCTAAAGTGACATTTATGTGTAACTATTACAAAAACAACGTTTCCGGCTGCTTTGCAGGGATTTCCCTTACTTCCCTTACACCACACATTTTTGATATTACGCAAATCAATGGACAAGGCAGAGACTAAAAGTACGCGTCTATGTCTACGCAGCCGTTTGGTAGGGCCTACTCAAATTCTTGTGCTCGTAGCCCGTTGCGATGGTAATCAGCAGCAGCAACGGCCTCTGTTAAAATACTAACTAGGCTTAGGGGGTGTTTCCACTTGGATTAAAGTCACGGATTAAGGCTCAATCCGTTGCATATGGAAACATTGCGCGGATTAGGACGGATTAGGCGGATTAATAAGATTGGCGGGATTAGTTAGATATCTACGCCCGTATATGTATCCGCGCGCTTCGCGGATTAAACAAAGATTAACATGCGCACATACTTCCTATACGAAAAGCTTAAACTCGGTGGAAAAAATCGCTATTTGGTGGCCACCAAGCATCATGCAATGTCGGATTAACACGTTTTACAATGCCTCGTAAAAATCCTGATTGATAGGTTAAAAGGTTATCACTTATAAAGGCTGTAGTTGTTAGCAATTTTTTTAGAAGCTTTGCGCTTCTTGTTCGGCATTACGCACCACACCGTGGGTGTCGTTCAAAGGTGCTGCATGGCCTTCATGTCGATACTCGATGATATCTTAAATGTTCAGCACTACTCGTTTTTACATTTTAAGCACGGAATGGCAATTGCATAAGTACATGTGCAAATGTTGTACATCAATCCGCTCCGTAATCCAGACGTCTGGATTAAGTCAAGATGTCTGGACTTAATCCAGACGTCTGGATTAGGTCAAGATGTCTGGACTTAATCCAGACGTCTGGATTAAGGAACGGATTGAAGTACAACATTTGCCATGGCATTTTCAGAAGTACTGGATACGGTGAAGGTGGTTTCTAAGGTTGTACGGGTCCAAAGTGAGGCGAAGGTTGCATTTGCTGGGAGAGGAAGTGTGAAAGGTATGTTTTTATTACAGAGACTTAAGGTGCTTGATAGAGATTTGAGGCGTTTATTTGGCCAGGATCAGGCCCAATCTTGCCATCGTTCGGAGACAGTCGGTGTGTAGGCGCACCGCTTCTCCCTTTCTCCCACTTTATACCTTAATTTCCTGTATCACCTTCTCCTTATA
This sequence comes from Volvox carteri f. nagariensis, assembly GCF_000143455.1. Taxonomy (NCBI): domain Eukaryota; kingdom Viridiplantae; phylum Chlorophyta; class Chlorophyceae; order Chlamydomonadales; family Volvocaceae; genus Volvox; species Volvox carteri. The sequence goes on from NW_003307631.1 coordinate 235,491, forward strand.
TTATAGTTTATTCAGCGTCCTTTCTGACGCGCGGCACACCAACTTCCGAAACACGAATTGCTGCCGCGCAAACTTCTTGACGCGACGTCGCCTACGATCTCCTGGGGATCAGCCTAGTCTACTTCATCCTTTACAGACATCAACTTCGCTGCTGTATTCGTGGACAGTGCAAATTTCCACCATCCCGTGGAGCTGACCTTTTTCGCCCTCCCTTACCGTTACCTACCCGCCCTTAACTGGGCGGGGTTGATCCGGGGAGGGATTCAGGAACTCTTTTCGAAGGTGACCGGAATACAGCCGGGATGCAGCAGATGACATCTAAACAAGCCTGGATGGCTCAAGCTGGAGTGTCACGACCTAGGGTTTTAGGGTTTTAGGACCTTTTCCCAACAGACTTTGTGGGGTGTCACGGATGCGACTGGAAGGGGCCCGGAGGGCCCATGCTGGGCTTTCTTCCGACACGCGTCGCATCATCATGCGGGCGTCTCGATGAAACTCGTTTTACGCTCCGGGCGCCTTCATCCAGGCCTTCATCATTCCTGGATCAAGTACACGAGTCAAGTTCTGCTTGTTGTTATGGAGGTACGTTACCACTCGCTCTCTTGCTGTTTCTCTCCGCCGGGGATAAGTTTAGGACTCAGCCTGGTGTGTTCGACTTTGCGTCTGGGTGGTGACCCTGATTAGTTACCTTATCGAGAGCAGTGATTTTTTTTCATTTAGGGGGGGTCTCAATTTATTCCGACCTAAGTAACAAAGTTGCTAGCGTCGCCGTAATGTATTCCTTAAGTGTGGGGGCTCTGGTCCAGAGCTCGGTTGCAGTAGTACTGGCCGGCTGCAGCATGGCACTGCTCGGCTGCAGTATACCACCGATGTTTGTTGTATGATGGCCGGTTGGTCATGTTAGCACAGAGCTGTTGCAGCAAGTGATGCCGGGATGAAGCATGTCTGTGGGCGAGGGCTGGCTGTCAGTGGTTGCCAGCTGCCTGCAGCAAGGCGCTACCGGGCCTCAGCATGGTTCACGCGAGCAGTAAATGGGCTATATCAGTCTCTGTGCTCGGGGTATGTCTGGCCTTCAGTGTGGCCTTCGGGTGCTGGTGGGCAGAGGCTCAGGTTTGGCTTGGGCTTGGGGTTCGTCATGGCTGCCATGCCGTGCTGTTGAGTCCTTTTTGTAATAGTCGTTGCACAGGGTAGGTTGTGTCATGCCTTAACAAGTTAGCCAGTTGTTGGGAAAAGGTCCTGCAGGTAAATGTTAGGTTTTTGTAATATATCAGGTACTAAAGTTCAAGGGCGTGGCTTTCCTGGACACGGTGATAGTGGTCCCCAGTCTTTGTGCATGCAGAGATTCTAGTAACCCAGCATAGCCCCTGCCCACTGGTTTGGCTCCTGTGGTGAGTGCTGGCTGGCAGGGGGTGGTGCGGGTGCCAGTGCAGGCTTAGGCAACTACTTGACGGGTGCCGACAAATGTGGCGCAACACAATAAGCTCTGCACGACCCATTTGCTATCACCCTTGATGTACGGGCCGCTGTCAGGGTATGCGACAGTTCTCTTGCAGGATGCCTATGTCATTACTACCTTTGGGGTTCAGATGCGAATTGTGATGAGTGTACACTTTGTAGAGGTGGACCTGACTAGCAGATACGGTTGCCTTACACGCTGAAGACGCACTGGTTCGCTTCTGTTTGCCTGACTTTGGCTGTGTTGAGAATGGTAACCCATGTGCGAGGCCTCACAGCCTGAGCTGCATCGGGGTTATCGTCTGTTTGCCCTGCGTGCTCCATGCAGGGGACCCCTGAAGGAATTTTTTGCAGGTCGGTTTGCAAATGTGGACGCAGGTGGTCCTTTTCACACTCAGTATTGTTGCATCAGCGTACTTCGTGGCTGGCTTGGGTGGGCGATGTCGTGATATCGCTTTGACCACCTTGTTGGCTTTTCTCCCATCATAGTGACATCGCATCATGCGCTTTGTGCATGCCTACGTCTATTTGCTGCCTTGGTTGCCGCACTCAGGCTAATACTGCAACCGCTTGGGCAAGGACTTTTCTTGACCTGAAGTCTTGGCCTGCCAGGGGTTTTTGGGCTGCCGCTGGTGAAAAGTCCTGGGCAGCCCTGGAACGCCGCAAGGACTTGCTGGGGCCAAGGTACTGCCGCCAAAGCCCTGGCAGCCAGGGAGCAAAATAGAGAAAGAAGCGGCCAGGGGGCCTTGTGATGCGGGCATGTTGCTGGGCTTGACCGGATTGTGAGGAGGTGGTGGGATGCAGGGCTCGTACCTTTTTAGATTTTTGGAAAAATGGCCATTGGAAAAACGGCCTGGCAAGCCGCATCACCAGGTCGCGAAACATACCGTTGTGCCGCAGGTAGGTATTGATTGGGTTTGCCAGGGGGTAAGTAATTTTACACGGGGGACCTCCTCGGGCTGACAGCGCCCAACAAGCACCCAACCCCACGGCAGTTCCCCACAACCGCGGATGCACACCGAAGCAAGGCCGGCGAAGTCGCGAGCAGCTAATAAAACACTTAGCGAAAAAACCGCCAGGTCCGCAAGCAAGCAAAGGAATCAACAAGGGTTTGTATCTTATTCGTAGGAAACATTTATTTTGGCCTTTTTGGCCTGCCGCACGAAAACGTTCGACCTCCCACGAAAAGTTCGCGTCACACGAAACTTCTACGAAACGGGTCCAAGGAAGATAGGAACCCCGGAATCAACCGGGCACCAATGCCTACGGGACGGGTCGGCCCACACAAAGCAGCTGGCCGTGCACAACGGGCAGCAGCCACGCCACCCTTTATGCAGAAAACCCGATGATGCAAAGTCCTGCAAGCGTGCCCAGAAGTCAGCTATAGCTTAGGGCAGCCGGGTCAGTCGTGTGGTCTGCATGCATGTAGCGCCTACCTGTCTACATTGCAGTAAGCCGGAGCCAACACCACCACGTCCCTAACACACTGCTGCATGCCTACAGTAGGGGGGCAAGCAAGCCACAGATGCGCACGCGTGACTCGGCAGCAGCAACGGCTCTCCAGGACGCTAATTATTTCTTGCGCAATAGGGCAGAACCAGGAACGGTGCATGCGTGGCGTAATAGGCAGTCCAGGGCCTGCTGGAAAACTACCACACTGACAGGGCTCGGTAGAATGGCCACGGATATGGCTGTTACCTAGTATAGGAATGCCATCAAGCGTCAAACGCCAGAAAGTCTCTTTGTGCACATTCTCCCAGTGCACATTTCGCCACAGACGGGAGGATGCTGTCGCAAGGCGGAGAGAGAGAGTATTACAAGGAGCGCCCTCCTCGAGCTCACGGTGGCCGACCACCACCCAACTCCTCAGCAAGTCCCCACATCCGGGGTGCAAACCAAAAGCAAAAGAAGCAACTGCCACAATAGAGAGGCTGCAGAGGGAAGAAGGCTTAGAAGCGCAAGCAAGAGAAGCACCACATAGTGCCTCTTGCACCCGGCGGCCAGCAGCAGCCAGTAGGGACCAGAAGCTAGGGACTCGGAACCACAGCAAGGCAGGACCCGCGCTTGACAAGGACAGGCGCCTAGAAGACAAAGGAGCAGGCAAGCACAGCCTCCCGGCATCACCGCACGGCGCCCAGCAGTAGCTGCCACCAAATAGTAGGAAGATGTCCTGCTAAGGTCTCCACCCGCATAGGTTCTCTCCCGCTCACAAAATTGAAGACGTCAAGACCTGACAATGCACGGACCAGCACTTTACTCAGGTCACAAAAAGACCCTCCCGCACAAGAAGTGCAGATGGTGCGCACCCACAGGCCATGGTGTCTGCATGCTGCACCGAGATGCTCCCCGTGGCCTGCTGTCGCTCCTTCCACGGACAGGGGCTCCAAGGCTGAGAACGCACATGCAGCGAGGCATGCTGCACGTGCTTGCAAAGAGGGCAAAGTCAGGGCGGGCCATGCCAATCCTGCCCTGACTGCAAAGATAACTCGGGTAGAATTGTAAAGGAGAATGAATTCGGAAATCAAGGGTGCGTCCGGGCCAGTCTGTTCCCTGGGTGATGACTGTCCAGGGGTGGCGTCGTGTGTCCGGCATGCAGGGATGCGCCTATTCCACTATGACAACGGGTGACCGCGTTACGTCGCGGTAAATTCGCGTTACGAGGCTTTAACGCGAGTTTAACGCGACGCTAACGCGATATAACGCGAGTTTAAGCACTGATGACGCACCGGTTCGCTTGTGTGTATGGCCTAACACACTACGAGCTGAGTAATTTTGGCTGGCAGTGCGTTAGCTTAAGCAAATAACGCAAACTTTACGCGATCGTCTCCCAGACTTCCGAGAGGAACCTGGCCAGCACCAGGGGTGGGGCCTCGGTCATAATCGTGAGCATGTTGCACCCATGAAACGCGAGGTCATGTTCATACTTAGCCTGTGCACTAGTGTATGCCGGGCATTCCACAAAGACATGCATTTCGTCTTCAACTGCCCCGCAGTCACAAAACCTGCAGGCTTTGTCACAAAGCCTGCAGGTGCGTGCAGTGCACTCACGGCCGTTAGGTCGGTTAATCTCTAACTCCCAAGACTAACCGGAAACACATAAGCATTTGATGCAAACGTTGGGGCATGGCGATTTCAGGTGGTTTGCCCGCTCCCCCGCGGGTGAGCAACGGAGAATCGGGTGAGAGACCGAGCTTTATATTAGAGCCTCGTGCCTTAATAGGGAGGGGTAGGGTATGTACAGGGTTTCCGGGTTTCCTCAGTCTTAGTGAACCCTCACCCCAAGAGCCAGATCAGGGATGGAGAGGAGTCTTCTTGTGTGTTTCAGGTTCAGTGCGCAAACTCGCGTGATGGAGCCTTGACTCATGAGAGCGTGCACATGTGCGATGCCACCCACCCCCGGGGGAGGAGAGCGGAACTAGCCGACCTGCGGCTCTCGGCTGCTTAGGAGGGTGCAGAGGCCCCTCACACCCATTTCCCGTCTGCGGGAGGAGCTTAGGTGGTCTTTCCGATGGGGCTGAGCAGCAGTCCCTGGCCAGTGCCAGGCCCGGTCAGATACTTGCAACGTTCACATACAAGCACACACACACACGTACATACATACACACGCACACAAGCTCGCGATATGCCAGCTGAGCTGATTCCTGTGCCTCTTATGCCCTGGTAAAAACCTTCTTGCGGACATAACTCAGCTCAGACAATGCACGGCTAATATCAGCGACTCTCCAATGAGTGCCCAGTAAGTTTGTCATAGTGATGGCCAGATCGGTGAGCAATGCTTGGTCGTCGGCCTGCACCAGCTCCACAAGAGCCTGTGCAGCGACTTCATCAAACTTGCGTGGTTTGCGTGTTCCTGTTTGTCCTCTAAGCGGCAGGACATTGGTGTGGTTCAGCAAACGACTAAGTGTCGGCTCATTTGGGATGGGCGCCCTGTGAACAAACATCTCTCTTTTCCGGAGTTTCGCTATGAAGACCTCAAGGCAGTGCCCGGCTGGCTGCTCCCAACACATGATTTTATGTTCACTATCGACCCCAAGAGCGGCTACCACCATCTAGACATCGACCCATCCTTCTGGGAATACCTGGGGTTTTGTTGGCGGGACGTGTTTTACGTCTTCACCCAGCTACCTTTCGGCCTAGCATCCGCGTGCTGGGCTTTCACCAAACTCATGCGCGAGGTCATGCGCCCCTGGCGCGCACGTGGATGGTGCTGCACTGGTTACATCGACGACCAAGCCCACGCCGACCAGGATGCAGACCGGCTGATAGCGCGGCAGGCTGCGGTGGTGACGCGGTGGTGAGCTCGAAGCCCTCGGTTTCTTAGTCAACCGGAAAAAATCCATGCTCGGCGCGGTTCAGCAGAGAATCCGCTACTTGGGAATGCTCATCGACACCGCTGAAGGGGCCTTTATTGTTCCGGAGGATAAGAGGGACAAACTCCTTACTGCAATCCGCTTGACACTCTGTGGTCATAAAGTACCTGTGAAGGCCCTCGCTTCTCTTAAAGGGCAAATCCCCTCGATGTCCTGGGCCTTCGGGCCCTGGTCACGGCTGCGAACCCGCGCGCTGGGCAAGCTCATGGACTCACGATCAATGTGGGGGTCCCACCTCTCTTTGTCCCCAGCAGCGCGTGAGGAGCTAGAATTCTGGCTGAAATCCTTCGATAAATTTAACGGCCGTCGTCACCTATGGGTTCCCACCCAGGTGCATTCCTTGATCTTCTGCGATGCGGCCGGCAAGTCTGCAGCTTCCTTAGGCGGCTGGGGCCAAGCCTGCAGCGGCCCGAGGCAGCTGGCAGACGGAAGCTAGCAGGATGGAATCCACACCGCAGGAGCTCCGCGCCATCCTTCTAGCCATCCAGTCCTTCAATAGCCCCGCGGGCCTACCGGGCCGGGCGGTTAAGGTCCTGACAGATAACCTCAACGCCGCAAACATCATCAACAAAGGTTCCGCAAAAGCTGACAACTCCTACGCGGTGGCATGCGAGCTGCATGAATTTTGCTTCGAGCACGACATCCGCCTGCAGGCCGAGCGGCGGCCCCGAGAAGAAAATAGACTTGCCGATTTTCTGTCAAAACTGAAGGACACAGACGACTGGATGCTCCAACCCGCCGTCTTTCGCTCGCTGGACGCCAAGTGGGGGCCTTTTGATGTAGATTTGTTCGCTTCGCATACCAACCGACAGCTCCCCGTGTACTACTCGAGGTTCTTCACGCCGGACACTGCAGGGGTGGATGCTTTCCGCTCTGCATGGGGGCGCAGCTGCTGGGCCAATCCCCCTTTCAGCCTGATCCTTAAGGTGCTGCTGCACGCAGAGGCTTGCAAGGCCCGCGTGTGCCTGATCGCACTGTACTGGCCGACCAGGGACTGGTGGGCAAGGATCACTGCAGACGGCGTCTGGTTTGAACCCTTTGTCCACGAGGTCATGATGTTAGGCCGGGCAGCGGACCTATTCTTGCCGGGTCCCGACGGCAACACGACCCCCAAAGGTGCATCGGCTTGGGCCACCCTGGCGCTTCTCTTAGATTTTTCCGGCCCCATCAAAACATGCATCCACGTCCCCGCTGACCCGGTCGCCCGCCTCCCGCAGATCTAGCGACATGTGCAGGGGCCTTGTTGGGCCCCCTGGGGGACGACGCCACCGCCGACCTCCAAGCCCTCGCCACGCAACTGGCGCAGGAGGCACCACAATCACTGGCGGCCAGGACTACTAAGGAGTATGCCGCCACGTGGCGCCAGTTTCACTGCTGGTGGGAGGCTCACAATTTTCCGGGCGACATCTATTCCAATCCGGGAGAGCTGGTAGCTCTTTACTTGCTGTCCCTGCTGAACTGATGGTGTTGGGCCCGGCCGTGTTCGCCTGGCCAGTGCGGCAATCAGCACCTACTTCCGCATGGCAGGAAAAGCAACACCCACAGATCACACTGCATGTGGCATCGTCCGGACCTTAGCGGAAAAGCGGCTCCATGGTAAACCGCTCCAGCGCAATGCCTTGGAGCCAGAAGACATCACAGCGCTGGCCCGCTTAGTGGAAGGTCCTGAGGTACGTCTAGATAATTTAATGATGGTGGCAGCGGTGGCCATCATGTTTGGCGGTTTTCTCCAGTTTGATAATGCCGCAGAAATTTGCGTGCACGAAGATCTCCTTCTAATTTCAGCTCCCACATGGAGATTTCCATTCCCCGTTCGAAGACGGACCAGTTGATGCGAGGCCACTGGGTTGTCATTGCATGCTCCGGAGGTCCCTGCTGCCCCGTCGGACTTACAGAACGCCTGCTGGCACAAGGTGGCTACCGCAGAAGGCCATCGACAGCAGATGAAGATGTGGGACCGCTCCTCAGACCAGTCCAATGGATGCAGCGTGGTGGATACCTCTCGGGCCCACTGACAGGCACACGGGAGGCGCCAGTGCACTCCTTGTCGTACGCGGCTTTCCACACACGGCTGCTGAGAATGGTATCCCTGGCAGGCATCACACGGCATATCAAGGCACACTCCATGCGCATAGGCAGGAACAGCACGGCAGCGGACCGTGGAGTCCCGGCAGAGTTGTGCAAGGCACATGGCCGCTGGCGCACAGATGCCATGGTACAGCACTACACGCGGCACGACACTGCGGCCAAACTGGAGGTCTCCCGCCGCCTAGGCCTCGACAGTGAGCGGGTATCTCTTCGGTCTGCAGTGTAAGGCCCATGGCAGCCGGTCTCCCTGCTTCCTGTCTCCACCATTCTAAGCACAGTTAGCAAGTACGTCAGAGTCAGAGCCACGAGAAGACGGCTAAGGGAGACAGGAGCACAAAAGTGTTGACTTAGATGCGACGGAGTGAAGCGATCGGAGCCTCTAAGTCTGGTTCTGTGCAACGTCTGGTCGTACAACCGTATTCAAGTGGTGAGTATATCACGCTTCAGCTCCTTCGTTGCAGGCATTCTGCCTTTCACTCAGTAGAGCTTCAGCTTGTAGTTCACTAATCCCCACCCACCTTCCCCCTTGGTCTCGTTGGTTACCCCCTCGCTTCCAACCACCCTCTTTCCATAATGCTGGTCAATTGCAGACAACTCCACACCGGGCTCGGCCAGCGGCGGGCCAGTGGCAGACGCCCGCTGAGATGCGGCTGGAAAGTCGGCGAGTCGACAGAGGGAGGGTTGGGGAGGGCTTTTCTTTGCGGTTTACATCTTTCTAGCTCCGTACTGTGGCCTTGGGGAGCCCCAGTTGGCTAGGGCTCGTTGCTGGTTTAGTTAAGCCCCGCCCTTTTTTCTATGGTAGTTCGGTCGCGGTGTGTGAGTCTCGTTCAGGTGGCTTTTGGGCGGTCCTTGGGCTCCCGTCTTGTGCTGTTCTGTCGTGTGCATGTTGCCCCGTAGGGGTGTGCTGGTGGGCCGCATGGTAGTTGTGTGGTGGCTGGTGAGCCGCAGTCGTGCGGCCGTGGTCGGCTGAGGCTGAGTTCTCCTGCAGTGTAAGGGCCATGGTTGTCGGGTTTGTTGTGTTGGCACTGCAGGCACTCGTGCACGTAGCGCTCGATGGCACTGTACATGCCGGGCCACCAGAAGCGTTCAGCTATGGTGTGCAGTGTTCTGGCCATGCCGTGGTGTCTGGCGAGCAGTGTATCATGGTATGCATGTAGGATGTCTTTTCACAGTTGTGGGTCGTTGGGCACAATAATCTTGTTGCCTTTAAACCACATGCCGTCAGTGAAGGAGGCTGTGCCCCAATTGGTGTCAGGTTCGGCCAGCATCACCGCTCTTAGGCGGTCAGCCAGGGCTGGCTCCATTGGAGACCCGTCAGTAGGCATGCTGATATACATCATGGCTGCCACCACAGTTTCAGGTGTATGGATGCAAGAAAGGGGATCGGCAACATTCTTGCATCCCGGCCGGTACTGTCATGTGTAGTGGGAGCGGCACAAGAACTCTTGCCGCAACACTTGGCATTGGGACAGGTCCTTTTTGGTTTCAAACCAGATGTTCGGATGGTGGTCGGTGACCAGCAGGAAGGTATCCTGTGCGGTCTCAAGGTATGGCCGCCACTCTTGTAGGGTGTTAATCGTACCCAGGAGCTCTTGCTCTGTGATAGTGTAATTGATTTCTGCAGATGTGAACTTTTTGCTGGTGTATGCGACGGGATGTCCGTCCTGCAGCAACACACCGCCTGTGCTGTAGATGCTTCATCAAATTGCCGCTTGCACATGCATTGCTTGTTAGCTTGGGCGCGACTAACAACATCACGTGGCTTTGAAGCCTGTGTTAGGGTGAAAGGTGTAATAAGATATGCACTGCAGCACGCAATAGGACTGCAAGCAAACTATGTGCTTGTTTTGTGAGTCTCTGTGTGTGCACCGCGATGCATGTTGTGTTGTATGGCCATGCAGGCTGCTTGGCGGCGGGCTTGGGTTCTGCATGCTATGTAGCTGGCGGGTTGCTGCAGGGCTCGACGACTTCCTCCTTGCATCATCCTGGGCATGGTCCTGCTGCTGTTCTGTTGCTTTTCTCGCCCTCTGCCGCCATCCTTGTTCTTCCGCTTGTCCCTGCCATCATCCTTTGTCGTGTCTGTGAGGTTGTGCTTGCTTGAATTCTCGCTTTGGTGGTCTCTTTACTGGCTGTCATGGTGCTGCTTGCTGTCCTGTCGTCAGGGTCTGCTTGCTGCTGGCCTCCAGTCCTTGTAAGTGTCCTCACGGAAGAATTGCATGGACTCCAAACAACCTGCCCTCTCTGCTGCCCAATACCCGCCCCTGGCACCTTCCCTCACCCTTTCTTTCGCAGTGCCGCCGCCGGGTATGCCCACGGGCATGCCGCAACCGGGGATGCCGCTGCCAGGCATGTGGACCCCCGGCCAGTAAGGAGCCGGCAGCTGCTGTGGAGAGCAGCAGCTAACGGTTGGGGACGGGATATGGCCCGATAGGAGTAGCAGCTGGCATATGGTTCTCTACTAGGTTGCAGCTCTGGGATGTGGCTCGGTGCCGACCTGCAGCCCACGCCCGCACCTTGCACCATCACTGCAGCGGCTGTCAAGGACTGCGAACATGACATTCTTGGGTGCATGTTGGGATGGAGCCGGTCTGGAACGTTTGCGGCTCCCACGGCTGTGCTGTGTGTTGGCGCCTCTCGTCTTGTTGTGTGTGGCCGGTGAGCTGGGGGGGGGCCCAGGCAGAAGCTGCGGCAGCGAGCAGCAGGACAGCTGCGCACACCCTGGTTCACCAGGCCTGCCTGCGCATGCATGGCGCTGTCTAAACTTTCAAGGGGCCAACCGGCTGTAGCAGGCTGTGGCTGCTGAAACTGATGTTTGGGCGTTGGTATCCAGGTGGCCCGTTCAGATGTATGGGAGAAGGTGCTACATGGAGCGTGCACGAACTTCTGTGTTGGGGGACGCTAAGAGCGCTTGGGACACTAAAATGCTGGGGGTAAGATCTTTACTGAGGTGTGCTGCTTCCAGCCTTGCAAGCCGGCTACGCATTTGCGGCGGTCACAACTGTGTTCGCTTCATAGTGCTGCGACTAACACCAGAGACCGTGACCATCAGTCTGGAGTGTCGCCCCCGAGTGTCTGGTGGCAAAGCAAAGCACAGGCTCCCGGCCATACTTGCTGAGGACGGGCTGGATATGCCGCTGTGCTGTGTATATCTAATGTGAACAATTGCCACTGTCACGGTTACTTATAGTGCACGATTGATCACCATGATCCACATTGGGTGCATGTATGAGCCAGTAGCGGCTGTATGATACAGGTAGGTGCGGTAAAGGGACTCTTATTCAGATATGCAAGGTCCCAGCGTGCTGAAGTACGGAGGCTTCGGATCTTGATGATTAGTCAGCTTCATAGATCTGCATGCTGCTTTACGTGCATGCTGCTTTACCTACATTGATACTCCTGACAAGCACATTCAAGCTGAATCACAGCTAATTAGCTTGTAAGCTCATATAATCTGGTCTTTTAATTAGACGGACATGCTACAATAAGCGATGACCACTATCACGAATTCAGTCAATCATATTCACTGCTGGCATTGTTCCTATTGACCATAGATACAATGCACACATATAATCCACGTTGCAATACTGGTGTGTATGGCGGCAAAAATGGTGGCGTTCTAGCGTTCGCGCGCGCGGACCACCACAACAAGACCGTTGACTGTCTTTCTGCAGCACAGGCCCACACTTATGGTGCACCTCATTTAGCAAGACATCCAGTGACATCCGAGGATTTTCAGTCCGGGGGCGTATGCTACCTGAGGGTGCCTTACACTTCGCCGGGTGTGACCGTGTTCGGGGTGTCGGATCTCCCGCCCAAGACCTTCGACGCTCTTAGGAGAGCCTGCTCTGAAAACGAGCAGACTCTGGATAGTGTTGCATAGGTCGTGCGTAGAGCTGGAATTAGCAGGTCGGGACGGGGCACTTAAGCTACTGGCCGACCTTAAGGTAATGTAAGCGTACATTGCCGCCCGTTGGCTGGTCCGCGAGTTTTAGGTCTTGGGTCCGGAGCGGCGGTAAGTGCCTGGACCTTTTGATAGGAATATTTATTGGCTTCACTGGCGGCTTCTCGCTGGCGGTGGTCCCCAATTTGCTCTGCCTATGTACGCCTCTTCGTCCTCCTCCTTGCATCTAGGCTGCAGCTGTGTGCCTTATCCTTAGGTCTAGGTTTCTACACAAGGCATGTTTTGGTGCGTCAATGTTGATAATTGGGCATTCACAAGTGATTGGTGAAGACATGTATGTTTGCGTGTGTAGACAGGCGAGACAGGTGCAGGTGAATGTAAACATGGGTTACCCTGTCTGTTACCCGTCAGTAGTGTATTACCCCGACCCCTTTGTTACCCCTCGGTAAGGGGTTATCCCTACCCCGGGGTTAGGTTACCCACCTCCCTTCGTACATAGCCACATGGGTAACCCCTAACCCTACATGTAGGGTGTACACCCTGGGTTACGCTTAAGGGGGGGTTACCCCCCGTTTTATGCCATAGGGAGAGTTTTCCATAGTTTCCCAAAACTGCTTGAGGGCTGCTATAACGCTTCTGTTTACCTTCGTCTGGGCCAAGCTGTGCTCATGTAGTGGGGTTGCTCACGTGGGCCAATGTGTTACAGGGTGTTTCCACAGGGTGTTTCCACTTGGCCGCACACTAACATAGAAAGTAAAAGTTCTTTAGAAATCGCGTAAAGGGACTCCGTACGCGAAAAGCCGAAGGGCCCAGTGGAAACGCCTCGGACACTAAGTCCGCATAAGTGGCACACTAGTTATCAGGGCCTCAGACCTGCTGATAACTTTCAAAGTGGACATTAACTTCCGAGCGGGAAAATTCATAGTCAGCCATTTTCCTTCCTCAAGGCCCTACGTTGACTTTTGTGTTTTCCTTTATCCACAGCCGCAAATAGCCCGCTAACCAGTGGAATTCACAGCAGGACCGGTCGAATTGCCCACATTCCAGCAATAAGCCGACCAAACTGTAATGATTTGCGCATTAAATTACACCCACTCTTACTATAACAATGGTTTGGTGCCTTTATAGCAACCTGTCGTATGGTTCCGGGGCGCTTAGTGGGAACACCTGTCCACTAGTCCACACACTAAGTCCACATTAAAGATAATGTTCAAACGTTAGTGTGCGGCCAAGTTGAAACACACTTAGTCTAACATCGCCTGTGCAAATCGCAACAATGGGTCCCAAGAAGCGAACTTTTGAGGGTGCGGCGTCATGCGCCTCGTCCAAGAAGAAAGCGTTCTCAGAGGCGGCATTTGAGACTACGTATGCTGGCTGGCTGGCCAAAGGCCTTGATGCTAGTGCTATACTGTTGAAAAGGAGGAAGCTGAAGCTGCCTTATGATGAGGTCATAGACATTATCTTACCAAAAGTGTTCAAGGATGCCCTCATCGCAAGCGGGTGTGTAATCCAGCCTCCGAGCCAAGAGCGGCCCAAGTACATTATTTTCTGGGCGCTGCTCAAGAACCTGCTGCAATTCCAAGCACTGGACAAGCTTTTCGGCGTCTTCTTCGTTGGTGGTGATGATGAGGCAAGCGACGTGGGCCACGAGGAAGATGACGTGGAAGATGGCGAGCACGGTATGTGGGTTGCACCCTTTCGGCGCTCGCATCTTCGCATGTTGCGTACACACCCCCGACCATGGTCCCCAGAGCCCAAAAGGGAACGCACCCGGTCAGGAGTTGGGACAGACTACAACGGGTCCCTGCACTGTCTGTCGGTCCTGCCTGAAATCCCCCACCCTTCCATTCTGCCGCTGTTTGAGCTGCCATACAGCCTTAGGACCCGTCAGCAGTAGCTTTTGCCATTTCTGCAATGGGCATAACGGAAGGACCCGTCTTGTTTGCCAACACCTGTGTGTGTCATGTGAGTCGTGTGCATGTGTGCTATATGTGGCATACCTCAGTTAGTTGGAGCATGTTACAGTCAAGTATAATGCTCTGGACCGTTCTAAGACACGCAGCTGACCATACACCCAAGGCCATTGGCCATTGCTCTTGGGAGTGAGGCACCTGTCCCTACATGACTGTTCAAGTCCATTCATCTCACCGCATGATATCTGCTGCTGCAGATATGTCCAAGATTGTCCTCGTCCACTCCCGCCCTGACGAGATGTGGAAAGTGCGCTCCAACACCTTGATGGCAAGCGTTGTGTCCAAGCATTGCACCCCCATGCTCATCGTGGAGGTGAAGGCAGCTGTGGATGTCGAAAAGCACCTATGGCAGCCGCTGGCTACTGCACTTGAGCTGGCGGAGGCAAGCGGCACAGAGGAGCCGGTTTGGATGCTGCTCACTGACATGCAGAAGTGGCACTTTGCCAAGGTCCAGCATGTGGGGCCACGGCCGCAAACAAAAGAGCAGGGTGCAGCAGCAGCAGCTGCACAGGCACCAACTTCGGTTGTGCCGCAGGACCCAGCTGCCAGCCTTATGCGAACCAAAGCAAGGTACTCAATACAGCTGTATAGGGAGATCTATGCTGGCTTGGACGAGAATAGCAGCTCAAATTGCTACCAGGTGTGTGGGATGATGTAACGACACAAATGCCTATCTGAGCATCCTGGGTTACGCCTTTGCTGTGTTACAATGGTATTGAGACGGGACCGCACGTCTTCTGTAACAAACTTCGGGTCGGCGGTTCGATTCTGGCAACCAGCAAGTCGCAAATTGGCGATTTCATGGTGTAGTGGATAAACCAGTGCACTGGCGTGAGGTGGGATGGCTCCTGTGCTCGAAATAATGGCCGAGGATGTCCATTGCTAAGTGGGGGGCAATGTAACGACGCAAATGCCAATCTGAGCATCCCGGGTTATGCCTTTGCTGTGTGCACCAAATCCGTGGAAAATTGCTGGTATCTCTGGGTATCGGTGTGGGGTATCGGTGTGGGGTATCGGTGTGGGGTATCGGTGTGGGGTCCATAGGACCTCGTATACCTCCATAGGACCTCGTGTGTGACCTTCCCTTTCCCTTTCCCTTCCCTTCCCTTCCCTTCCCTTTCCCTTCCCTTTCCCTCTGCCAAACTTGCCAAACTCTCCCTACGCTGATCTGTCGCTGAAGTGCTCGCATCTTGTTACTTCACATCTGCATGTATGCCATCCTCATTTCAAAGCTTTTATGTCGTGATGCAATCCACCAAACACGTTTTGCAGGTGAACATCAACCTTAAAAATGCTTTGCCTGCCCATTTCTGGTTGCTTATAATAAGTGCTGCCCCTCCCTGCACCGCCACAGGTGCTGCAGCAGTTACTGAAGATCATGTACCCTGGCCTGCACCTGCGGGAGCTGCTAACACGCCAAGATGCTGGCCAGGAAGTGATCAACTCGCAGACGGAGAGCTGGGTCAAGCAGTCCCTGGCGAATGCCAAGGTGTGGTAGTTGCCTACAATCAATGCCAAGGCTGTTGTGCTTTAGTGACTGCGGTGCTGCTCGATGCCAAGGCAGTTGTATGCCATGTCAGACAGTGGCAACTGTGTTCACTTTGTTTTGTATAGCAGGCTGAGCTCCACTGGTGCGAGATGGGGCGCCTGTACCATGATCCGATGCTGTGTGGTGTGTTCTTCTTTATCATAACAGTCGGTGCTGGCCTTGTACTTTCATACTGCGGATTGTGTGACCCGTGTTCAACAGCACTTTGCTGAAGTCACCTGCCTTGTGTCAAGGTTTAAATGGGATGGTGATGTTTAACGTGTTTGGGTGCCTTCATCATGTGCTTGCCTCCTCAGGACATCGCTGACTTAGCCGTGGCGGCGGTGGAGAATGAAGACTTAGCGGCGGAAAACGCAAAGCTGGCCGTGGTGGCGGAGAATGAAGACTTAGCGGCGGAAAACGCAGAGCTGGCTGCAGCACTAATGCAGGTGTGACAGGCGCTGCATGTGCACACTGTAAAACCGCAAAGCTGTGACAAGCACTGGTCGAATTAGCAGCTGCTGCTGGACTGCAGCATAGTGCCTGGTTTGCAGAACGAGTAGGGGGCAGGTGGTGGCAAACACTGATGCAGCTGGCACTGCTGGGCCGCAGGATAGTGCTGACGGTGCAATGCTGCCGGCTGGTTGGAGGTGGCAGTGCCGGCTGTTTGCGTCAAGGCGCTGCCAGGCTGCAGCATAGCGCCTGCGATGCATGACGAGGGCTGGCTGGAGGTGGCAGTGCTGGCCTATTGTCCTTTGTAGTAACAGTCGGTGCATGTATTGTCGTACTGTAAATTGTGTGACCGTATTCGACAACACTATGCTGAAACGACCTCTCCCTGTGTAAAGACGGTCAAAGTAATGGTGATATTGTTAAAAGCATTTG
Organism: Volvox carteri f. nagariensis; assembly: GCF_000143455.1. NCBI lineage: Eukaryota > Viridiplantae > Chlorophyta > Chlorophyceae > Chlamydomonadales > Volvocaceae > Volvox > Volvox carteri. Next base: position 251,691 of record NW_003307631.1, read on the forward strand.
GTGCCTTCATCATTGCTTGCCTCCCCAGAAAAACGCGGCATTGCGTACGCAGCTGGCGTTGCAGGCGAGTGCTGTATGACAGCCATCCTGACACAATCACCAGCCCCTCCAGCGGCTGCTACCCAGGTTGGCAGAACAAGTGGGGGGCTGGCGGTGGCAAAGCATGTCTGTGGGCGAGGGCTAGCTGTCAGTGGTTGCCGGCTGCCTGCAGCAAGGCGCTACCGGGCCTCAGCATGGTTCACACGAGCAGTAAATGGGCTATAGCAGCCTCTGTGCTCGGGGTATGTCTGTCCTTCAGTGTTGCCTTCAGGTGCTGGTGGGCAGAGGCTCAGGTTTGGCTTGGGCTTGGGGTTCGGCATGGCTGCCATGCCGTGCTGTTGAGTCCTTTTTGTAATAGTCGTTGCACAGGGTAGGTTGTGTCATGCCTTAACAAGTTAGCCAGTTGTTGGGAAAAGGTCCAGCAGGTAAATGTTAGGTTTTTGTAATATATCAGGTACTAAAGTTCAAGGGCGTGGCTTTCCTGGACACGGTGATAGTGGTCCCCAGTCTTTGTGCATGCAGAGATTCTAGTAACCCAGCATAGCCCCTGCCCACTGGTTTGGCTCCTGTGGTGAGTGCTGGCTGGCAGGGGGTGGTGCGGGTGCCAGTGCAGGCTTAGGCAACCACTTGACGGGTGCTGACAAATGTGGCGCAACACAATAAGCTCTGCACGACCCATTTGCTATCACCCTTGATGTACGGGCCGCTGTCAGGGTATGTAACAGTTCTCTTGCAGGATGCCAATGTCATTACTACCTTTGGGGTTCAGATGCGAATTGTGATGAGTGTACACTTTGTAGAGGTGGACCTGACTAGCAGATACGGTTGCCTTACACGCTGAAGACGCACTGGTTCGCTTCTGTTTGCCTGACTTTGGCTGTGTTGAGAATGGTAACCCATGTGCGAGGCCTCACAGCCTGAGCTGCATCGGGGTTATCGTCTGTTTGCCCTCCGTGCTCCATGCAGGGGACCCCTGAAGGAATTTTTTGCAGGTCGGTTTGCAAATGTGGACGTAGGTGGTCCTTTTCACACTCAGTATTGTTGCATCAGCGTACTTCATGGCTGGCTTGGGTGGGCGATGTCGTGATATCACTTTGACCACCTTGTTGGCTTTTCTCCCATCATAGTGACATCGCATCATGTGCTTTGTGCATGCCTACATCTATTTGCTGCCTTGGTTGCCGCACTCAGGCTAATACTGCAACCGCTTGGGCAAGGACTTTTCTTGATGTAGCAGCCGGTACACAGTACGGTGCTATAAATACGCGCAGAGCGCGTATTTACGCGCAGAGCGCAACCGCCAGCAACTCGAGAGACCTTTTCAGCGGTCAGCTGCTACATTTGGTATCGAGACCTCGTGAAAATTTACGATCCTGAAGTCGTCGGTTCAACCCCCACCGATCACGTTCGAGTGTTATTCGGGTGTGGCGACTCAGAGAGCGAATATCGCACAAATTATAAAAGTAGCTGAACCGACTGGACTGTCTCTGTGCCTGAAAAATCTGAAGACGGCTAGGCACATGTGAGCCGGCACATGACGTGACGTGGAGTAATTACCTACTGCCCGAGGGTAGGCGAAGGTAGGCACAGGCTGGTGGCATACGAGGCTCTAAGGGCCCGGGACGGTTCCCTTCAAAGGGGGGGAATGTAACAGCCGGTACACAGTACGGTGCTATAAATACGCGCAGAGCGCGACCGCCAGCAACTCGAGAGACCTTTTCAGCGGTCAGCTGCTACATTTGACCTGAAGTCTTGGCCTGCCAGGGGTTTTTGGGCTGCCGCTGGTGAAAAGTCCTGGGCAGCCCTGGAACGCAGCAAGGACTTGCTGGGGCCAAGGTACTGCCGCCAAAGCCCTGGCAGCCAGGGAGCAAATAGAGAAAGAAGCGGCCAGGGGGCCTTGTGATGTGGGCATGTTGCTGGGCTTGACCGGATTGTGAGGAGGTGGTGGGATGCAGGGCTCGTACCTTTTTTGATTTTTGGAAAAATGGCCATTGGAAAAACGGCCAAAAAATTTGGCGCTGGCTAGCCGCATCACCAGGTCGCGAAACATACCGTTGTGCCGCAGGTAGGTATTGATCGGGTTTGCCGGGGGGTAAGTAATTTTACACGGGGGACCTCCTCGGGCTGACAGCGCCCAACAAGCACCCAACCCCACGGCAGTTCCCCACAACCGCGGATGCACACCGAAGCAAGGCCGGCGAAGTCGCGAGTAGCTAATAAAACACTCAGCGAAAAAACCGCCAGGTCTTCAAGCAAGCAAAGGAATCAAGAAGGGTTTGTATCTTATTCGTAGGAAACACTTATTTTGGCCTGCTGCACGAAAACTTTCGACCTACCACGAAAAGTTCGCGTCACACGAAACTTCTACGAAACGGGTCCAAGGAAGATAGGAACCCTGGAATCAACCGGGCACCAATGCCTACGGGACGGGTCGGCCCACACAAAGCAGCTGGCCGTGCACAACGGGCAGCAGCCACGCCACCCTCTATGCAGAAAACCCAATGATGCAAAGTCCTGCAAGCGTGCCCAGAAGTCAGCTATAGCTTAGGGCAGCCGGGTCAGTCGTGTGGTCTGCATGCATGTAGCGCCTACCTGTCTCCATTGCAATAAGCCGCAGCCAACACCACCACGTCCCAAACACACTGCTGCACGCCAACGGTGGGGGGGCAAGCATCTGTGGCTTGCTTGCCACAGATGCTTGCCACAGAGGCTTGGGGGGACAAGCAAGCCACAGATGTGCACGTGTGACTCGGCAGCAGCAACGGCTCTCCAGGGCGCTCACTATCTCTTGCACAATAGGGCAGAACCAGGAACGGTGCATGTGTGGGCGTAGTAAGCGGTCCAGGGCCTGCTGTAGAACTACCACACTGACAGGGCTCGGTAGAATGGTCACGGATATGGCTGTTACCTAGTATAGGAATGCCATCAAGCGTCAAACGCCAGAAAGTCTCCTTGTGCACATTCTCCCAATGCACATTTCGCCACAGACGGGAAGACGCTGTCTGTGGTGCGGGGCGTGAAGGGAAAGCCCTTGGTGCGGGGCGTGAAGGGAAAGCCCTTGGTGCGGGGCGTGAAGGGAAAGCCCTTGGTGAAGGGAAAGCCTCCCTTGGTGCTAACCAGTACGGCCGGTACAACATGTAACATTTCTCTTGCAGTTTCTTTCCGACCACTGTTTCTCCTTTTTGACTTCGCTACGAATCGCGGTCCATGAGCCTCCTAGCACGTCTGGGCCTTACGAGCTCTCGTGAGCTTATATCATAACACAACATAGCAGTTCCTTTCCGACCTCTGTTTAACTATGTGTACCAACATCAAAGACATCAGACGCAATAAATAATATCCACCGTTCCACTGTGAGAAGTCAAATTTACGGCCATCGAAAGGATTTGTCTAATCTGAAGACACAGGAAAAGTGGCGTGTGTGGAGGCCAAGTATGGATACAATAGAGCATTTATTACAAAGGGGCCAGGAGGCGCAAGCGGGCGGAGTTGCTCAGGTATAGCCCTAGGAAGGCCGAATCAGGACTCCGGGCAGGGTATGAAGCTGGAAGCATTATTGTTGTCTCCAGGCTTTGCTCAGCGCATCGGAAGCGGAGCGGATTATTGGACAACTTGCTCCATTGACACTTGAAGAAGTAAGTGTTCGCCGGGAAGTCGTTTCCGCTTTGATCTATGTGCTAGTATCAAGTAGCTCTCTTTCAGATAATTACGTTGGTGATTAGTTCACCAATAGCAGGAGAGCCTCGTACTAACGTCTAACCGAAGAGCGCCTCAGAACGAGGCAGAGGCCAGCCAAAGCCATAGAATGAACCAGCCTTTTAAGGAAATGATCAGCGGAATATTTTCAGTCAACAACCGCCTAGTTTTGCCTGTTTTGTGACGCTGTACAACTTGTACGACCTGCAAAACCTGCAAACGTACACAGCACCTCAGAATTTTTCGCATGATTTTCGTAGAAATGCATCCGATTGATTTTGCACCGTAAGAGCCTCTAACCAATTTTCTTACTTCATGTCCTGCCCTATCCATCACGCAGGTAGGAGGTCCCAAATGGCACACACAGCACGAGTGGATCGAGCGACTGAACCTGCAGGTAACCAGACACCTTCAAACCATAAAGGGTTGAAGTTGATTTGGTGGTGCTGGCCTCATATTGGCATCGTATGCGTGCGGGAGGAGGAGCGCATTGCAACCCCTTATCGCCACCCCTCTCTAGGGCTTAGTGGTGGCTGGTGGCCAGTGAGCAGTTGGGGGGTTTGGGGTGAGGGGTAGCGGCCTGCTGTGAGTGCCGAATGGTTTGTGGTAAGCCCTTCCCCCCGTGGTAAGTCATCTCTCTCTCGTCCTCCCGACAAGAGGAACCCCTTAACCCTCCACACCTTTCAGGCCCACTACAATGCTCAGACCCACAGCGACGAGTTCGTTATGGAGCTGCTCGTGTCGCTCGACAAGATGCAGGTTTGTATGGGGTGTCTCCTCGCCATCATCCGCTTCATCCCCTCGCCTTCCCCCGACCCCCCCCACACACCCGCCCAAATTCAAAATTGAAATCAGGTTCTCGTCCACGACCTGCTCCTCATAGAGTGCTGGAAGGAGTTCGTGTACCCCCTGCTGGCGTCACATCTGGCCGAGCATGTGGACTCCGTGACCACCTACGTGCTGCTGTACCATGAAGTGACAGTGGCTGATCTGTTGCAGGTGGGAAGGAGGGGGGAATCGGCTGATGGGGGAATGCAGGTTGGTTTAGGTCGGGTTAGGCTGAGGTTTGAGGACAGTGCGATATGCCGCTTTTATGGGTTGATTGTTAAGGTTGCGCAGCGGAGTGCGCACGCACTGCGTCCTCCTGTTATTAAAAACACTTATTGATTCGTTTGTACATAAGCTTTTAAAGTAATGGAATCTGAAAAGTCTGAAATAGAGTTTGCCGATATGTTTCTTGCCAAGCTCTATCCTATTAAAACGCACATATAAAAAAACGAATAATATGAAATACCAAAGAATTCTTGATAAACACGATCATCCTGAACTTGGCACACTCACACAAAACACGCACGGGGCTTTCTTTCCAACGTCTTTCCCCTCCATTCCCCTCCCCCCACCTTTCCCTTTCCCCCAGCTAATGGCCGCCTGAGAAGTATGTTGGGCAGCAAATGCCCTTGGCTTCCCCTTGCACATCACAATATGATGATGATGATGTTTCCCCTCTCTCACCCTCACTTCTCGTCCCCACCCCTGCTGCTAGGTGGCTCTGTACCACTCCCACGCCGCCAAGTCCCTATCCGAGGATTACGCCCTGGAGCTGGCGGATTGGTGCTACAGGAAATTGACACGTCTGAACGCGGAGGGCCACAAGCTGGCGGAGCCTAGGGGTAGGAGGGAGCCGGAGGGGAAGGGGGGACGGGGTTTAAGGGGGGGGTTAGGCCTAAAAAGACCGACGGGAGAAGAGCAGCGCAATGGCCTTGGGCTTCCTTTCTTCCGCCTCCCCTCGCTCCCTAGACCCCCACTCATCCGCCCGCCCGGACCCCGCCTCAGACCGCACCGCGGAGGAGCTGCTGTCTATGAGCAGATTGGACGAGCAAGAGGAGAAAAGGCGGGAAATCGAGTTCAGTATCACGATGTGCAGTCTGGCGATATTGCGGTACGTACGGGAAATTGTGGGATGTTTAGCTGGACTGGGGTGGGAGAGAGGGGAAATGAGTTTGGAAAGTTTCATACCTATCTGTACACATGCATGCATGTGTGTGTACGGGAGCGCGTACGGAAGTTGGGTATATGCTGGAGACCTTACGGAGGAGCGGGGCTTGAGGGGGAGAGGTAACGAAGGAGTACGGCGTCATTCCGGCCCATACATATGTCCCCTCCCTCCGTAACCCCCCTCCCTCACACCCCCCTTCTTTCCCCTCTCCCCGCCCCCGGGCCCCCTGCCGCAGCTACATCACGGACTCCCTCGCCGGCATGCCCATGGGCGCCCTCAGCCGCGTCGTGTCCACCAACGACACCCTCATGGCCCTCATACCCCTACTGGACAAGCCCCCTTGGGTGCGAACCAGGATCATGAACCCCAACCCGCAGCAGCAGCAATCAACGAACAACGGCACTAACAGCCGCAGCGGTGTCATGAACCTGAATAGAGGGGGCGGTGGGAGGCCTGTGCTTGAGAAGTGGGTGGGTAATCGCTGGGTGGTGGTGCCACCCGCGGACAGACTGAAGATCACGCAGACGGATGGGCAGGTGGGTGAACCGGTGTGTATGTATTTATGTATGTGTGTATGTATGTGTGTATGTATGTTGGGGTGTGGGGCCAGTGCATGGGGGGAAAGGTGCCCAGGGGGGAGGGGCCCAGTCCTTGTTGATGTGTCACGTGCCCGTGCCATACACACCCTGTCCACACGCACCTCTACCCTCCTACTTCAACGCAGCTTGATTCGCCCTCCCGTCCACATCCCGTTCATCTCACTACCAACTAACCAACCATCCAACCAACTCAGGTATGGCTGGCGGTGACCAATCTGTTGGTGGAGCCCCGATGCCGTGCAAAGTACGGCATGGACGAGTTCCGTCGGGAACGGATTTTGGGTCTCAAACGGCACCTAAACGAGCTCATGTTTGACCAGGTATGTATGTACGTCTGTATGCATGTATGCGCGCGCGTGTGTGCGCGCGCTCCATCCTTCCCCCTACCCTGCCCTAACCTACCCGTACCTACCTGCTGCTTTTGTTTGTTTGTTCATATACGTATGTGTGTGTGTGTGTTTCTCAGTTGCCCGTACTCAGGGACTTGCAGCGGGTGCTGGACGAGCTAGCGCTGGGTGTGCTGCCTGATCAGGTGATGGCGGGTGGGAGGGGGGAGGGGGGAGGGGGCAGAGGAATGGAGGACCCGAAGCCCTGAAGACGGCAAGATGGCCTTGTCATGTATGGCATACATACATACATACATACATACATACATACATACATACATACATGCATACATACATACGTACGTACATACGTACGTACGTACATACGTACATACATACGTACATACATACGTACATACATACGTACATACATACGTACATACACAATATATACTTAGACGGCAAGATGGCCTTGTCATGTATGGCATACATACATACATACATACATACATACATACGTACATACATACGTACATACACAATATATACTTAGGTCAGGCACTACTGGTGGAGCACGCACCAATGCCCCCGGAGGTTCCGGGATCGAGACCTGTCAGGGTCGAAAATCTTTCCGGTGGTGGAAGGTTAAAGTGCATCTAGTCGATGGACGGTAGTGACCTGGGATAAGGTCAACTAGCGAGCTGACCAGGAATGGAGTTGAGGCGCCGGTGGTGGATGCCGGTGGTGGGTGCAGAACCTGAGCGAGAAGTTGACTAGGGTGACTGGATGAGGGTGCCCTGAAACACCGGGGAAGGCAGGGTTTCGCCGGTTAGCGGCCACAGGGTGAAGATATGACCCCTCTGTCCCGCACATCATACACACACACGAGCCAGCCTCGTGCCTTCATAGGGCCCAGGGAGCGGAGGGAAGGAGGGAAGGAGGGGGTGGGTGAGGTGCGGGGTGGGCGTGGGCCCCCTCCCCTGCCTCTCTCCCTGCCTCTCTCCCTGCCTCTCCTTTCCTCCTTCTCCTTCACCAACATACACTACACACACTACCCCCCCCCACACTCCCTCTCCCTCTCCTGGTACGCACTTGCCCTGGCAGCAGCTTCACTCGTTTGTGGTTCGTCCTTCCCCCCCGCTCCCTCCCTTCTCCTTCCCTGAAACACACATACGCAAAAAAACATACACGCGAACCCTGACGCACTCACGTACACAAAAACACACACAGAGCGTTGCCGGCAAGTCCGCTGCCCTGATCCTGGAGGCCGTACCCGTCATCCGCGACTCTATTATGCGCGGTCGTACATGGCGGGTGGTGGCGGAGAAGGCCAAGCAGGAGCACTTTGGCCGAGAGGCGGCCCGCATGGCTCGAGAAAGGATGGAGGCTATGATAAAAGTAAGGTGGGGGGAGCGGTTTGTGTATGCATGTTTGTGTATATGTCTGTGTGTATGTGTGTCTGTTTAAGTGATCATATCCGCAACTAGGGAGGCGTGGCAAACAAGGGCAACTTAAAACCCCCGTCCCTACTGCCACTCCTCAACAGCACCTGGACTTCCTGTGCGAGCTGGAGCCGGAACCGGCAGCGGCGGCGGCAGCGGCGGCGGCAGAGGGCGCCGATGCTCCAGCCGCCAGCCCACCTCCGCCAGTAAAAGTCAGCACCTGGCGTAAGGTACGACACTGTACAACAGTACGGCGGCAGTTCATCGTACAACCGTAATGGGAAACCCCCATGCTCGTACCCCTCTGGATTTGAAGTTCGTTTGGCTGTGGCCGCCCGCAGGCCTTATACCTGACAGAAATGTATGTATGTACGTAAGTATGCACGTATGGATGTATGTCCCCATATGTTTCGGAGCAGGTACATGACAGCGGTGTGTTTGAGCCCTGGTACGACTTTGCCATGGAGGTGGACGAGTCGCGGGCCCCCGATCCCGTGGAGGTCGCACCAAATAACGCGGGAGCGACCGGCAGTAGCAGCAGCGGCACTGGAGGCGCTGTAGCGGCTGTACACGGGCTGCGGTATCGGTTACGGCCGTTGGACGTTGACAGCACACGACCGTTGCCTACCAAGGGAAAGGTGAGCTGGCAACGAGATGTACGGAATAAACACCTCCATTTCCGTGAGTTCGACTGGGTCGACATCAGGTGCTGTCTGTTGCTGAGGTTGCTTCTGTCTCTGGCTCCCAACCCCGGTCTCCCACACACACACACACGCCTCCCCCTCTTCCTTTTCAGGCCGTTGTTCGTTGGGGCGACCAGCTGCTCGCCGAGGCGCTGCTGCAGCTGCCGGAGCTGCCCACTCGCGACAGTGCGGAGGGGGCCGCGGTGCTGTGGGTGACAGTGGGGTTGCTGGCGGTGGACGGACTGGTGCTGCAGGTGCGGGGTTTGGCGGGTGGGGATGGAAGCAGGTAGGATGGTGGTTGGGCGTGAAGCGGAGGTCTTCCGAGTTGGGTTCCGGACTCCGCCTGCGAGCTGTTCTCTTGGGCTGCGCTGCCACCAGGAAAGGCTGCCTGGCGGGACGGTTGGAGAGCTGGTTGGTTGGTTGGTTGGTTATGTGGGTGGCTGGGTTACTGTTGTCCGGGGCTGTATCCATCCTTTCCCCGCCGCCCCGCTCTCTACTGTTTGACCTGACCTGACTTGACCTGACCTGAACCAGTAATAAGAGGACTGGAGAGGTCATATCCGCACGCACCGTAGCAGGGGGTTTTGCCCGCGCCTAAACCCCCTGCCGTACTAGCTCGTAGCCATGTGAACACGTAATCAATTCTGCGACTTCATTTTTATATATACATCACGCATTCTCACGCATTATATATGCCCTCTCATTGTTTTCCTCTGTGTGGCAGGTGAAGCTCAAGAAAGCGCCCAAGGTGGGTTGCGGGGTAGTGGGCTGGGAGGGGGGTTAGGTGGGGGTAAGACGAACCACTGACGGTTGGGGGGGGGGAGGTCACTGAACCGACAAACGCACAGTAAGAACAAGGGCTTTGCACGAGGAAGGAAAGAGAATGCAGCACCCCGGGATATATGGGGTATATGTATATGGCGGGATGATGATGCAAGAGAAAGAGAGAACCCCTAATCCTCATCAACTGTCCCCCCCCAACAACGGCCCCATTACTTCACCACTACTTACCCCCCCCCACACACACACACAATTCCCAATGCACACCCACGCAGCCCAGGGAGCGCGACAGGGTGGCGGGAGTGTGGTACGCATACCACCCCGTGGCGGGAGCCCTCACCGTGCTGAGAGATCACCGCCAGAACCAGCAGCAGCAGCAGCAGGGGGCCGCTGCCGTTACCGCCACCACTGCCGCCAGTAGCAGTGCCACCGGCAACGGCAGCCACCTGGCCGTGAAGGTGGGGGGGTTGGTGCCCTCTGTGCCACCCCAGTCCTCTACAGCAGCAGCCGCGGAGGGGGGTAACGGCGGTAGTGGCTGTGTCAAGGACGCCAGCAGCACCAGCACCAGCAGGCGGCCGTTGGTGCAAGTGATCTCAGAGCCGCCGCCGCCGCCGGCAGGGGCGAGGCCGCCCTCGTCGCCTCCTGTAGCAGCGGCGAGCAGCAGACCGGACAACAGCGCCGGTGGCGGCGGGGCGACCCATGCCGATGCTGTACAACTGGCGGCTGCAGCAGCAGGTGATGTGACCCTGGAGCCCTCGACGGCCGTACCTCCAAACGTGCTCCCCGGGGAGAGGGAGAAGCGCTCCGTTGTCGTACAGCCGCGTACGTCAACATCCGTTAATGGAACTTCCACGGCGGAGGCGGCCGGGGAGGGGGCTGGGACCGTAGCTGGAAGTGCAGGCGGGGGCCCTAGTAGGGCGGCAGCGGCAGGGGCAGGGGCGCAGATGCTGGTGGAGGTGAAGAACGGGGGGAAAGCGGCGGCTGCTGTGGTGGGCGCTGATGTGCCGGCGCCCCCTCTGGCAGCAGCGCCGGGGGTTGCGGAGGTAGTGGAGAAGCTGGCGGAGGAGGCTGGTCCTGGACTAGATGATCCAGAATGATGAGCCCTTCACTACCTCAGACGACGAAGCCTTTTTGCGGTCCAGGGTGTCAAAATCTGGGCCTTTGGGGGCCTTCCATACTTGTTGAGCGGGTTAATGACCGTAATAATAAGCGCTCTTGAGGGAGGTAACGAAGTTCCTGATGGCGATGTAACGTTGTGGCGCGCGCGGTCAATGTGGGTGACGAGCTCTTTGACCTTCATTTTTTTTGTTGAGTTTTTTGTGGCCTGGGGGTTAGGGAGCAAATTACAAATTGCAAAGAAGCTTTTGCGATCGGGCGCACGGTGTGACGCGGCAGTGCAAAACGCTGGTGTGATCTGGCAGGTCTGCAAAGAGGGCGTGCAAGACGTGAGACAAGTTTGGGCGTGCTCGACTTGAAAAGAGCTTGAGGTCTCTCTATGTAAATGAAGAGCGGCCCCAGCTTTACATTACGTTTTAAGAACAGGCAAGCGGACGCATGTGTGGACTTAGTCAGCTGTAACCCAACAAATCCCATTTTTGGTTCTGAAGGTATTCATGCTTCTCGTTTGCCAACTTCAGGACCGGGCTAAGGACAATTTCCCATGAACAGGAGCTCGGCTCCTAGCCAATCCATTTGACTGGACAACCATGCACCCGGGATTTTTTGGGGAGCCGCGCGGGATCCAAAGCAAATGACCTCTTCCCGCGCTAACCATATTCCTTTTTCGCCTTTTTCATACTCCTAGCTGAACCTTACAGCGAGCGAGGCTTAAACTTTCGGATAGCAATCCGAGCACGCAAGGCCAAAGCTGTTTACTTTACCTTCTTTTCGCTGTGGGCTTTTTCACGCGTCTGTCCATCCCACACCAAAGCCATATTTTATGCAAGGCCGCCAGCCACGCGCCTGCTGTCTAACTGCCGCTGTGTCTTAGCCTTGGAGAGCAGCGACCTAAAAAGATGCAGCCGGGAACAGGAAGGCTGCCCCGACAGAGCAGCTCAGGCCCTGTGCCAAGGCGCTTTGCGGCAGCCACAGCCCAGCCCGAACAGCCTTTCCTTCCACACAGCGATAACAATACCTTCGACTTTGAACAACAACCAATATGTTTCCCCAACAATCACCACAACGATACTTTTCAAAAGCAGCCGCAGCAACAACAACAGCAGCAACAAAGGCAACATCAGCGAATGAACTTTATGGCGGCAGCTCAAGCACGTTACCAGCCTTTGCAGCCGCACCCACAGCCACAGGCACAGCCTGGGGGCAGCATCTCGCCGCAAGCCATCTCCGCGGCGGCCGCCCCTCCTGCCCGCCCCTCTCCGCCCGCGCCACCGCAAGCCGGGCACACGCAAAGTCAGTTGCTGCACCGCGCGCGTGAGCTGGCAGACCAGCTGCAAGCAATATGGCATTATCACGACACCGCGCCGACGGCGGCGACAGCGGCGCTGTGGGGGCGGTATAAGGCCCGTCAGGACGGTGTGTCGTCGCCGCTGCTACCTGGCGACGCTAGCGACGAGGATGATCCCATGGACGAGGACGAGGACACCGGCGGCAAGGATGCGGTCGCCGGTCCCTCCTCCGTCTCCGCAGACCATGCGGATAGCCTTGTGGAGCAGCTCAGGTCCGTACTATCAGCACTTCGCGCCGCCATGCCGCGGCCTTCTTCAGCCGCGGTCGCCGCCGCCGCTGGCGGCGGCACTGGCGGCGGCGTACCGCCAGCGCCAGTCCTGTCCCCGGAACACGAAACAGAGTTGTGGTGCATAGCGTCCACTCTTTGGAACTGCGCCGTGGGGCTCTCTAATGTGGAAACCTTGCGGGCGGGCGGCGTAAACATGTCGGTGCAGCTGTGTACGACACGTACGGCAGTCCCAGCGGCAGCGGCGGCACCAGTGGACCAGGGAAATGGCGGTGGCGACGGCGGCCGTACACGGGCGGGGAGTCACGGCCGACGCATCCGAATGCTGACCCACATCGCCTGGGTACGGCACCTTGCCTGCGATGCCGCCGCGCTGATTCCCGTACAGCGGCTGCCGGCGCCGCCCCATGCCGCCGCCAGCTTTGGCGATCATCAATACCATCATCAGTACCATCGTGCGGTGGAGAAGGCGCGGTGGCGGCTGGCTTTCAGTTTCGCGGCAGGTCGCTCCTGGTTGCGACTTTCGCAACCGGAAAGCGCGGAGATGTGCTTGTCCCGAGGTGAACATATATGCATACGTGCGTACATACATCTCGACTAGCGCTCACCCGTCATCATGGCTCAGGCCGTTTCCAGGTGTATCGGGGGAAAGCTAATCGACATATCAACTTGCTTCGAAGATCTTTTTTCGATTATAAATAGTTGTAGTTTAGATTTTTAAGATTTGGCTTCGGGTTCTTATGATGCAATCCAACCTCCACTTTTCCTCAGCAAGTTTCCCGCTCGCGTGCCTGTCCTGTGCCCTGTGCCCCGACGACGTACGGCAGCCGCCCCGGTGATGCAGCTGCTCCTCGCCGCTGCCAATGGCTCCGGGGACATGTGTCGATCCGCCGGTGGCGGCGGCGGTGGCGGCGGCGGTGGCGGCGGTCCTGCCACCACTACTTCCGCTGTCGCCGGCGGCGGTGGCGGCGCCACCTTGCCGTACTCCGCAGATGGCCTGAGCACCGTGGATCGCGAGGAGCTGCTGCTGCAGGTGTTTGAGTGTCAGCTGACGCGGACTCAGGTGCTGTGGAGGCTGGGACAAGAGGTACGACGGCGGTTGGTTAGTTGTTTGGTTGGTTGCTGGTCGTTGGTGGTTGCGTGGGCTTAAACCGGGCTTATACTCATGGCGTCAGAAGCGCAGAAGGCGGAAGGGTACAGACGTTGGTGGGGTTGTTTGTGTGGGGTTTGGGAAGGTGTGGTCGGGGTCGGGTTCGTGGTCCTTGAGGAGCATCCAGGGGCCCGGCAGGAAGGGAGGAATATATACGGGAGAGGGAGGGAGGGAGGGAGGGGGGGAGGGGGGGAGTCTTCGTGCCTCGATGTGATCGTTCGTTGTTCGCGCATCATCCGCTGAACTCCCATGCCCCTTGCACATGCGGGTAGTCCTAGGAGGTGGTGGAAGTGGAGGATGCAGCCGGGTCGACAGGGGCCGCGACCACGTCGTGATGTTCTTGATTGTCACACAGCCTTCCTCTCATATTGCTAATGGGACGCTATAGTTCAATTGACGCCGTAAATGCAGGCCCTCGCACGGCAAACCTTGGCGGAATGTTCGTCCATGGCTCGGGATTTGCAAGACGCCAGGTCGGTGTGCAGAGGATTATGTTTGTGTTGTTGTATGTGGAAGGGGGCTTGCTCTTGCACGTCGTACGGGAGTAAGGCATGTATGTCGAAAATGTCGGGGGGGTTGTGTCCAGTCCCTGTAATTACCCCCCTCCCCCCTTTCCTGTGGTTCGTCTTCCCTTTTCCAGCCCGTTCACACAGGTGGCAGTTGCCGAGACGTGTCGCCCAGGGCAGTTGACCCTTCTTTCCTCCTCCTTGACCCCATCATTACAATAACAATAACAATACGACGGTCGTAAAGCCGCGCGCCCATCCCTGCGCTGTGTTTCGGCCCGGTCAGGGCCCCCGGTGCTCGTCCTTTATCGGGACGAGCCGCCCACAGTGTAACGCCCCATCAACAATAACAATAAATGTAAATATATTACTTATCATTTTAAATACAATGATTTTATTTGTAACAATCACAATAATATAAATTATAATATTATTACTTTAGTAATAAATATTATTGATCATTAACATAATAACATAATAATGTTAGCTCCTTCCCTCCCCCCTTTCCCCCTTCCTCTCCTCCTCAGGCCAGACCTCTCTTGTGTGCTCACCGGCTGGTTAGCCCAGGTGAGGAGCGGCGGCAGCAGCAGCAGTAGCAGTAGCAGCAACGGTGGTTATAGCCGTAACCGTAGCCGTAGCAGCCGCACGGTAACGTGTACGGCAGAAACATTAATAGTAAAAGTACAGGAGGCAGCAGTAGTGGAGCATTAGCATTATTTCAATGTGTGCATGTCATGTTTGGTTTGCGCAGGGGCCATTAGCTATTGCTGCGGCAGCAAAGTGGAGTATCGTAGCTTGTTAGCTGCCTAGGCTCTGGCATAGGCACCTTGCCGTACTTGATTTTTTTGGCTCGTATCTTCATGGTGCCCTTGCTTGGATGTACAGCTACGTGTACTACATGTACGGCACATGGTTACGTTCTTTCCTCGCATGAAAAGACACTGCTGGACCAAGCTGTAAACATAGCGACGGGGGGAAGGTCGCCCGCCGGCGGCGCTGCTTCTCGCGGCGGCGGCGGCGGCGGCGGAGGCGGTACCTCCGCGGCGGCGGATCGCGGGCTTGGCGTTGCAGCCCAAGGCCGCCGTCACCGTCACCGCCACCCGCCGCCAGCGGCTGCTGGAGTCAGCTCTGGCGCCGCCAGCTCCGGTGCAGCGGCGGCGGCAGCGTCCCTTTTAGAAGGCGATGACGCCGGTGAAGATGGTGGAGAGTACGACAATGTGCACGGCAGCATTGCTGGCGGTGCCGGTGGCGGCCTGGCTCTCGTTGATCCTGCTGAGGCGATACCCCTCCTTGACCAGGTGGGGGGGCGGATGGTCCGGTGTGGGGAGATGTGTGTGCGTGTGTGTGTTTCGGGGGAAGGTTCTCCCTCTCCTCGGCCCCGGGGCGCGTGTATAGCCGTGTACAGCCGTGTGTAGCCGTGTACAGCCGTGTACAGCCGTAACGCCCCCATTGGTTTACCCTTCACCCTGTCCACCCGACACCCTTTCCCCTCTTCTCTTCCCCCCGTTCCACTTCTTGCGGTAGGTCGGCCCTCGTAGACCCCCTCTGCGCTCCATCTTGCATGGCGGGTGTTCACGCGATTGTCATCCCGTATGTGTACGTATGTATGTACACCGAGCTCTGGCCCGTTCTGTCGTACTCATAAACCCCCTCGTTGCCCCTCGTTGTGACATAACTCGATGTGGACAACACACCGCCACGCCTTGTTGAGCAGCTGTACGAACTCGTCACACATGCCGTACAATGCCATCAAGCCAGCTGTGCCGCCATGGAAGCGGGCGGTGCTTGTGGTGGTGGCGGTGAAGTGGCTAAGGAGGCGGTTGGTGGCGGTGCTGTGGCCGCCACGTCGGATGGCGGTGTGGACCCTGAGGCGATGGCGGCTCGGGAGGATGCGCTGGTGGATTTGAGAGATCAGGTTTGAAGGGGGGGGGACGCCGGTTGTGCTTAGGATGAGGAAAATGGCACTACCGGGCACGGTGCAGATGAATGACGTGTGTACGAGTGTGTACGAGTGTGTACGAGTCCCAGGATTTGAGGGAACCCTGAGAAGCCCGTCCAGAAGTTCATTCTGGCATTGGTACACCGACCGGTACATCATGACTTCCATGGTTCCGTCACTCCCAAAGCAACAAGGTGCGATGAGGAGCCGAATAAAAAATACACGTCCGCTGTACTTCTTTCCCCTTTCACCTTCTCTGATGGCGAAGTCACCCCTCACTCGCCCCTTCCCCCTTACCCCCCGCACCTCCGACTCGCCATGGCGAGCCTCAGCCCTGGGACGCTCCCTCGGCCCTCACATGCCCCCTCCCCCCCCCGGCAGGTCCTGATATGGCTCGCTCTGTGTCACCAGGCCGCGGGGGACCCCGACGCGTGCTTGCTGTGTGTGGGGGCACTGAGGGAGGCGGGGTCGGTGCTGGGGGGGGGCCCGGAGCTGGGGGCCCTTGAAATCAGGTGAGGTAGGTGGAGGGGTGGGGGGGGGAAATGGGGAGTAACGTGTCTGTGTGTTTTCTTATGGGAAGTAACGTGTTTGTGTGTTTTCTTACGTATCCGTGCCCTTAGTACCATGTACCTTGTCGGTGTGATAGGTTATTAAGGCACTAGTTGGCCTTACCCAACCTCCAACCATTTCTCCAACCTCACGCTCCCCACCCCACACGCCGCTCCACCCCCCACGCCGCTCCACCCCCCACACGCCGTCTCAGGGCCCTTGCCGCGACGGGCACTCATCCCCTGGAGGAGCTTGTGGCGGCAGTGGAGGTGCTGGCCAGCCGGCCTGATGCGGCTGTGGAGGTGGTCTGGGAAACACTCCAGTCGCTCTTGAGCAGTGACCCGCGGGTCAGGGAGGCGCCTGAGGTACGGACACACACATCTGGAGCCCCCGGAGGTTTTCGGCTGGATGTAGAGTTATATAACCCTAGGACTGCGCGGCCGGACAGCTGATGTACCTAGGGTCCGTGAAGGGTAAGGAACGCATATTGGTTGGGCTCCGCTCCCCTTCCCGGTCTCCCTTCCTCCCAGCCCAGTGGTGCGGCTGCTAATCAACTTGGGTTTTAGGGTTTTGGGGTTTTTAGGGCGGAGCTCCCACATCAACATGTTCGGGTCTAGCCCTAACAAAGGACCTGAATGCCTGTATCTGTTGTTGCCGTCATCCTCTCCGTCCGGCGCCCGTGGGCCCTATGGGACCCTCACGTCGATCGGCAGGCGCTGTGGCCGGCTGTAGCGGCTTTGCAAGGTCGGGTGCCGCATGACGCCGCCTTCACGCTCGAGTTCCTGCAAGCCGTGTACGACATTCGCACGACAGCACCTGCGGTACGACAGCTGCACCTTATCGGGCCCGACGCAAGATATACTAGCAGCAGCAGCAGCAGCACGGCGGCGGCCCTCCGTTGCAATATGTTAATTGCGCGATGTGTTCCTCCCTTAAGTTGCACCTGTACGGCGTTTGCACGACGAGGTGGCAAACCCTCTTTCGTCAGCCAGGGTTTAGGGCTGCAGCCGCAACCTGCCGTACCTCCCTTGCATGGCCGTGTATTCAGATGGGTGATTGCCGAATTTGAATGTGTGGGGTTAGACTAACTCCTGGAAGGGCTTCAATCCCCAAGTTGCGGTCCGTAACTACTTTGTGCGGCGCTGTGTACGATACTATATGTATGTACGACAAACACAAAGCAGCACGTGACAATGGGACGAGCAGGAAGGCGGATACAGACCGGGGCTATGTATGGAGTACACTGTGCACATCTCTACTGGGGAGAAGGAAGTGATCATGTGGCGCGGGAACAGGGGACTGTGGGCCAAGAACGCGTCAAAGTGTCGTATTGTCGTATACAGATAGTCGCACGCCCCGAAATGGCAGGTTGGCGTTGGCGGGGCGTCAACGTCGTCGACGGGGCCGGCGGCGGCGGCGGCGGCGGCGCAGAGTGAGGTGCTGGCGGCGGCCGACCATTTGTCGCTCTCTGTCCTAGGCCCGCCTGACGCAGCGGCGGCGGCACCGGCGCCGGTAACGGGTGGTGTACCGGAGGCTGTACGGCGCTTGTGTGACGGCCACCCCTGTCTCGGTCATCCGCCACATCGCCATCGGGGTGTAGAGGTGGAGGAGGCGGGGAAGGAGGGAGTGGAGGAGAAGTGTCAAGAGAAGCGGGACGAGGAGCGGGAGGCAACTCGGGCTCAGCAGCGGCTGGCGGCGTGGGTGTTGCTTTGGAACCGCGGTGGGAGTTGGGGGGGAAGGAAGGGGCTGGGGGGGGGTGCAGGCGCCAGAGTATGGCTTCCTTTCTGTCCGCTTGTCTGTCCGTCTGTATGTCTGTATGTACATGTTTCCTGCGGTCGCCTCCGCCTCACGACTTCACATCCCCTCCTCTGCCTCCAGCACCCCAATGCAGTTAGTGCCCACGCCTGCTTGCACGGGCAGTGCACGGGCAGTGCACGGGCAGTGCACGGGCACTCTCCACATGCTCCCATATCACAGTATACTCCCCTCCCCCTCCCCCTCCCCCACCATCCACACAGGCTGTGCGCTCTTCGACTGCCGCTCCTGGCCTACCGCCCTGCGCTTTTTCACAGCTGCCGTACACTACGCTCGCACTCCAGGGGAGGCAGCTCGCGCTCATCAAACTCGGGCGGTGTGCTGTATGGCTCTACAGCGTTACAAGGAGTGAGTGGCGGGGTGGGCGGGGTCCGGGGGAGGGGGAGGGGGGCCCCCGGCAGCCCCGGGGTTGAGTGGGGTCATAAGCGGGTGCCACAGCGAGTACCCCCGCGCCCGGGTCGCGTGACGTTCGGCACGCCGCCTCCCCCCCCCCCACACACACACAGGGCATTGGAAATGGTGGACATGGCAGCAGCAGCAGCGGCGGCGGAGGAGGAAGGCGGTGGCAATGGCAGTGGCAGTAGCAGTAAAAGCCCCCAGGCTGCGGGTGAGAGGTCTAGGGGGTGTGCGGAGGGTCCTTGGGGGGGAGGGGGGGGGAGGTGCGCGCCCCGCAGAGCCCCGCCCTGCCCCATGAAGGCCCGCTCTGCCTTCCCTGCCGCATGCATTGGGCCTTATTTGCATATTATCGTTTGATTGGGGGAAGGGCGTTAAACTGAGCCGCGATTTAATCAATTTTTGGTAGCATGTCTGTCGTATTTGTCGTATTAATACCTCTTTCTCGAGACGCCACTTCCTGCCCTTACCTGAGGTGTGTCCCCCAATCCCGCAATCCCCACTCGCCACTCAACCGTTCCCCACCACTTTTACCGCTCCCTCCCTCCCTCTCCCGCCCCTCACACACACGTTACCCTCGCCCCACCTGTGAATGTGTGTTGTCCTCTCAGTGACATTCCTCAGGTTCAAGCTGTTGTTGGTGACGGGCGACTCCAGCGAGGCGAGGAGGCTGGTTCCGGAGCTTGTGGAGGCCGAGAGGAGCAGCCCCGGCATGCTGGCGGTGGGTGGGAAGGCGCACTGCCTAGGTAGGTAAGGTGGGTAGTTAGGCAAGGTAGGTGCCGCCGAGGTGCTGCCTCTCCACAGCAATATGCCTTGCTGCCGGGTCTGAGGACCTGTATCGTAGGACGTATCGTCAGAACCGCGAAGTTTTTCCTCCTTTGGTGAGATGGATTTGTTTTGGGCCCAAGCTGCCTTCTTGGCTGTCAGGCAGTGCGGGAGGGGGGACAACCTCAAGGGTTGATCTGTTGCCCCCTAATCCCGGACCTAGCAATTCTAACGGTCCCAACCGCCAACCGCCAACCGCCAACCGCCAACCGCCAACCGCCAACCGCCAACCTCCCTCAGGTTGCCTGCCAGGAGGCCATGTCAGCTCGCGCCTGGTCCGCCGCCAAACAGCTGCTGCTGCACATGTACTCCATAGCGGCAAGGGAAACGGATGATGAGCTGAAATGTTGGCAGCAGCAGCAGCAGCAGCAACATCGTCGCCGTCCGAAGCAAGGTGCGGCCGGTAGTGCGGTGGCGGCGGCCGCGCAACTGGAGGAGGAGGAGGCGGAGGAGGTTTTAGAGGTCGACTTGCGCGGGGACGACGGTGGCCATGAGGGTGCCTGTCCTCCGCAGCCCCGAGTTCCCGTGCCGGGTTTCGTCCGTACGATGTTGTCTGAGGGACACATCTTGCGCATCCTCATTCGCTGTCTGGAGGATCAGAAGAAGGACCCGAGGACCAAACAGCCGGGAGGCGAGGAGCCGCAGAAGCAGGGGCCGCAACAGAGAAAACAACAGAAAAAGCAGCAGCAGCAGCAGCTGCTGCCGGCATATGACGAGGGGATGCGAGGGGACCCTGGAGGGGGAGGGGGAGGGAAGCAGCCGCAGGAGGGGGAGGAGGAGGAGGAGGGGGAGGGGGAGGAGGACGGGGAGGAGGAGTTGGCGGAGTACCTCCGGCTGGCGGCAGATCGGTTGGAAGCGGTTGGTATTGAGGCATTCTTCCGAAGCGGGGGCGGTGTATCGGGTGTGGGTGTGTCGGGTGCGGGTGCGGGTGTGGGTGCGGGAAAGAACAGTTCCGGAAACGACGAAAGCAATGAGGCATCAGCAGCGGCAGGTGCGGCAGGGGCCAGGGGGGTTTCGGAGCAGCTCGAGTGGTTTGCCTGGACGTCATGGAACCATGGACTGGCACTGACCGCAACAACAACCACTTCCAATGGCAAGGCGGCAGCAGCAGCAGTGGGGCCTGATGCCGCCGCCGCCACGGCCGCTGACACCCCCGTAGATGCTGGATGCAGCGGCGGTGGCGGCGGTGGCGGCGGCGGCGGGGGGGGCCCCCGAGGGGCTTTGTCGACCCGGTTGCGGTGTTGTTCTGTTGTGATGTCGGCAGCGGGGAGGCTGCTCGGGATGCTTATTCCTGGACCGTCGGCATCACCGTCGATACCCGGTGGTGGTGGTGGTGGTGGTGGTGGTGGTGGGAGCAGCGCCCGGGTTCTGAGCTGTCGGCGGGTGAGTGGCGCCAGATGGCCCCAACTGGGGTTTTAGGGTTTTGCGGTTTTGGGGTTTCCTTCTTTGCCCCTACGAGCTGACATGCGTGGAGGGTTGGTTGTGAGGTTGCAGTTGACTGATTTGGGTCATTACGGCAAAGTAACGCTGACGGGGATCTAATGGCAGCAAGTTGGAGTGTTGTCGTGATCAACCTCACCGTTGAGGACCGTTAATGCCGGAAGCCTGTCTTGTCCGTCTGCCAGCCTGCCTGTCTGTCTGCCTGTCTGTCTGTCTCTCTGTCTCTCTTTGTCGGCCTGTCTGTCTGACCCACCCGCCGTACTAACCCACTCGCCGTACTAACCCACCCGCCGTACTAACCTAACCCTCCCAGGTGGCCTATGCGCTAGCTGCAGCGGCCTCCCTGCAGTGGCACTGCTCCCTCTCCGCAGCGCCCCCCACCGCCTCCACCAATGCCTGTGACGCCAACACCGGCGGCGGCGGAGGTGGCGGAGGCGGCAGCAGGAGAAGTAAAAGCCATGGCGGCGACGGCAGCGGCGCTGGGGTTGATGGGGTTGATGACGGCGGCGATGGGAAACAGCTGCAGCTGCAGCAGCAGGCGTTACAGTTGGCTGCGCAGTCTATACGGCAGGCCCGTACAGCGTCGGCGGACCTGGCGGCGGCGGCCACAGCGGCGGGCCGACCTGCGCTGGCGGCGGATAAGTGCGACGCTCTGTTGACGTGCACGGTGGGTGGTTGGGTGGTTGGGTGGTTGGTAGCAACCACCACTATCACCAACAACAATAGCAGCAGCCACAACTTTGCCACAACGCACCCCCTCGGTCCTCATCCCCCTCCCTTTTCAGGAGCTGCGGATTCTGATGGCCCGTGGGGCCCCGGCTTCGGAGCTGGTGGCGGCGCTAGAGGCTGCTGTACGACGCTTCCCTCCTGGACCCAACTGCCGCCTCCCTGGAGCCGCGCTCATGCCCATTGCCAAGGAACTCGAGGCAATAGCTGCCGCCAGGCCGCCGCCACCGCAAGCGGCGACGGCGGCGGCAGCGGCGGCTTTGCCGCCGCCACAGCACCACGATGCGTACGGCAGATCCGGGGATTACTGCGGCGTGGCGGTGGCTGCGTACCAGCAGGTGCTCCAGCGGCTGACGGCGGCTGCGGACGTGGACTACGACTTGGTGGCGGAGGTGCGAGGTGATTGCGAGGCAGTACGGGATATCCTGGCGGCCTGGTTGTGTTTCTATAGCCCCGCCCCTATCACTGCCACCACTCATATCCCGGGTGCAGCCGCCACCACTTGCCGCCACGGACCACCGCTCCATGCCATCATCTGTTTGTGGCCTCCGGAAGGTGCTGTAACACATACATACATACATACACCTGCCTGGTTTGTTGTGGTCAGGTGGTCCGGAAGCTGTTGGCCCTGCCGGGGCGTGACGACGTCGCCCGACTGCGGGACCTGAAAGAGCTGGCGGGACTGCTAGCGGGGGCAACGGCGGCGGCGGCGGCGGCGGCGGCGGGAGCGGGGGCAGCCGGCAACGTTGGCGGCGGCGGCGGCGGCGGATATCCGGCTTTGGAGATGGAGGCGCTCGTGAGCAGCACGTGGAACAGAGGCGCCCATCACGCACGCTTCGGCAGGTACGGGATACGGCAAGGTGTACGACATGTGCGGATGTGGCAGGTCGGAGGTGTGAAACTTCATATCGTATAATTTCATATCGTTTTTAATTCGATAGATTGAATATGATAGGCCAATAGTGCCGCGTGCTTTATCTTTGCCTTATGCCTGTCTTTGCGTTTTCTTTGTCACCCTCGTTATGGTCACTATCCCCCGCTTCGTTCTCCTAATTAGGCTACCTTTGGCGCTGGACCACATGCATACGGCATTAGCCCTACTATCGTACGCCCCTACCCTGGACTCGGCCCACCGCGGCTGGTTGACGGAGCAGGTGGCCACCCTGGAGGGGAGGGTGCGGCCGGCTGGCGACGGTGGGATTGGGACTGGTGGGAGCGGCTGCAGGGGGGTCCCAGGGGGATTTGGGGACGTGGATTTTGAGGCGATGGCGGGCTGGGTACCCTAGTACGGCAGGGGCCTTGGTATGGCAGGTGTTGGACAGGAGTTAGGCCGGCGACAAGTGTTGGGTCAGCGATAAGTGGGTGCTAACGGTGCTGGTGAACCTGATGAGCTGAAGAAGCGGTTTTGTGACGACGGTTCGTAAACTCTGTCTGGCGACGATTTGGTTTGATGCTAACGGACACCATGTGTACGACAGTGACGTTGCCGGCATGTTTGTTGCCTTTGTACGACTGGACGAGCAAACACAATATTGTTCCATTAAGGTGGTGTAATGCACAATTAATTTCATTCCCCTTGCGCTTTTGCTCGTCGTCAGTTATCCATTGGCTGGGGCTAGTAATTCAATGGACTGTACGGCACATGAACTGGAGGATTACTATGTAGTCATTCCGTCCACGGTTTGCTACACGTCACAACCCTGTCCAGCGCTATATAACATGCGTACCGTGCATGGGATTGCCGTACGTCGGAGGTCTACGTCTCCCATGTTTTGGTGGGGAGTGGAGATGGGGGCCAACGTGCAGGTGCCCCCCAGGTGCCCCCCAGGTGACTCTTCATTGCGAAGGAGCTGCCGTGGTGCATGCAAGCAGGGCGCATGCATGCATGTGCAGTACCACCGTACGGCAAGAGAACGTCAAGCTTCCCATTGGTCGTGCAGGCGCATTGGTTCTCTGACTGCCGTTGTTTCATCTATTACCAGGAGGTGTGTCCCGCTGCTGGGAGAGTGTCCTCTAGTCCCCCTCCCCCCCCTGGGTGACCCCCGGACTGCCACAACGCAGCGGTCCCTGGCTCCTTGATCTCCTCCTCGGGCGGGTCGCCTGTGTGGCTCTTCGGCCCTCGTCGGGCCCTTGAGGTCCTAGGGGTATTCGACGGTGCAATACAGGTAACTGTCATAAACTGTATCGGCCACTAGTGCAACTTTAAAAATGGGTTGGTGTTGGGAGGTGATGGGTTTCGCAAGCAGATTGTTTGCTATCAAGGCGAGCTGGCAGCTGGTGGCTTAGCTACTGTACGGCAACACGGCAGGACTGAGCAATCAGGTCACCAGGTACATCATGACGATCGGAAATTTTCCGCTCCGAATTCCTGAGCTGAACTTTTCGAGTACAGAACACCGGTAGGGCCTATGTTTCGATTTTCAACTACAGCATTTATGTGATTTCACCAACATCGGATTGCCTTGCATTCGCTGCTGCTCTAATCTGGTCGCAGAAGCATTGCCGGCCGCGATCTGCAGCACAGCCGCGCAATAAGTGTACCCTCCTTATCATAGCATTGCGGCCTGCAGATTATTGTGTGGAACCGAGTTTGGCGTGTGACGTTAAGACTCCGCAGCGGTCATGGACAAGGATTTTACGCTCTTCTTTGCTGCACTGCGTAACATGGCAGTGCCGGATGCTGGCGATCTGCTCACCGTGGGCAGTGGTGATTGGTTCTGCCCACTGGACGGGGGTCAGCTGTATGTGCGCAAGTGCTATCCGGACCTCTTCAAAGCCATCTACGAGTCGACAAACAAGAATCATGTTGGTGAGGCCCACCTCTTTCCCCGCTGTTGCCTGCCAGGCGACTGGGTTGTACAGTTAGGACCCAATGCACGTGGTGACCGCATCATCATCATCATCATCATTGTACGTGATGTTGTGTGTTCGTGGGTTGAGATGTATATGTGGTTCACATACCCCCCCTGGCGGACGCTGGGACCGTCCATGGCGGACGGTCCACCGGATAGTCGACCGGCCGGCACAGCTTTCCGGGCACACATACCAACACATACCAACATATTTTTGCACGAACCAAAAGACAATTTACTGTAGTTTATCCTGGTGCTCGTGGCGCGCGCGGGTGTGGAGCGCGCGCAGAGTTTCCATGGGCAAGCAAAAAGCGTGGCATGCAAACTGCGTCCAGATGAGCCCATTTCACATGCAATTTGCTGAGCATAGTAAAGTGAAGTTTTATAACCTTTATATGGATAATGTAACGCAACGCACAATGCTGGGGGCTACGCCGATGCAAGCGGTTAGCGCCAGCGAATGCATGAAATGTTAACAAAGCTAAAACTAGCAGTCACCGAAGTCAATTTGATTTAGGAACATATTTTTCTGGCGGTTTGGGGCCTGACTTGGACCACTCAGCCATGGGCGGCCCAGCGGATGGCCATTTAGACTAGCAGCGGGGCCATTTGCAGAGGCTTTCGTAGGAGTAGCGCCTTTCACAGTACCGTGCCGCCATTGCAACACCAATGGTGGCACCTGGGCCTGGGATTCTGAGAGCCTATGTGCCTGGGAGCCTGGGAACCTGAGTTCCTATGTGCCTGGGAGCCTGGGTTTCTGAGAGCCTGTGAACCTGGCAGCCTGGGATTCTGAGAGCCTGCGTGCCTCGGAGGCTGGGATTCTTAGAGCCTGTGTGCCTCGGAGGCTGGGATTCTGAGAGCCTGTGTGCCTCGGAGCCTGGGACGCCAGTCTTCAACGAAATTTTGGTATGGCTTGGTTGACCTGTCCGCCATGCGCAGTGTTGCACAGACAGGCTGGCAGGCTGAATGCCGTACAAGGGTGTAACCTGTTGAAGGGTGTGGTACTGTGCAGGGTCATGGAGACACATGCCACACGGTGGCCTCGTTCCACCGCCAAATGATCGTTAACCCAGTACAACATCCATTGTGTCCTTCAGAGCTGACAAAGGGATGGAACGGTGTGTTGAACGTGACAGTCAGTCTTTGCTGAGTCCCTTCCACTAATGCCCAGTGCTTGTGGCCATTGCAACGGCCTTACTGCATGATTCAATTGTTCCAGTGCATTGGTGTTACTTGAGCAGGTTTTATGAACAGGTCATTAGAGGTGCTGTTTACGGATGACCGCCCTATTTGCCTTTTATTGCCACTTACTAGCAGGAGGCGATTTCCTTGATGGTGTAGTATTTTGGAAATCTGTTAGTATGGTTATGGAAGGTTTATAATTATAATATAATATTGTTAAATTGCAGTGCATTCGGGCCTGTAGGCGGGCAGTATTCTATCAGTTCTATGATGCAGCCTTTGGTCAAAATATCCGTGGACAGTCACCTAATTCTAAGAATGTCCGCCGCGCGTCTTCAACATTATGGGGATCTTGTCTCTTTTCCTTTCGATTGCTTTCTCCTTATATGCTTAAAGGTTTTTTAGTATGTGTGTTACGAATCTGGGGTTACCTTCCTCCTGGCGAGTGTTTTGCGTGTTCATTGCCAAGGAGTGCAAGCTAGAGCATTTATTAGGGTCTCATGAATCATCTACATACATATGTTTTGGAACCTTGAGCCATCATTTCCATGACCATCCGCTAGGCATCCGCTGGAACAGGGGACCATCCGCAGGCAGGGTATATGTGTCGGTGGTTGTGTTCTTAGACAAATAACTGACTAACGGCTGGCATTGGCCTGCTACACTGCCTGGCCCTGTTCACTCTGTCGGACGAAGCACCCTCACTGTTACACCACGTCAGGGGGTGTGAGAGACTTCTGCTCCCAACCTGTAGCAGCCGACCGCTGAAAAGGTCTCTCGAGTTGCTGGCGGTCGCGCTCTGCGTGTATTTATAGCACCGTACTGTGTACCGGCTGCTACATTCCCCCCCCTTTGAAGGGAACCGTCCCGGGCCCTTAGAGCCTCGTATACCGCCAGCCTGTGCCTACCTTCGCCTACCCTCGGGCAGTGGGGTGTCCAAGCCCACGTCACGTCATGTGCCGCCCTTTCACATACGCCTAGCCGTCTTCAGGTTTTTCAGGCACAGAGACAGTCCAGTCGGTTCAGCTACTTTTCTTTTATATTTTTGTGCGATATTCGCTCACTGAGTCGCCACACCCGATATAGCACTCGAACGTGATCGGTGGGGGTTGAACCGACGACTTCAGGATCGTGATTTTCACGAGGTCTCGATACCAAATGTAGCAGCCGACCGCTGAAAAGGTCTCTCGAGTTGCTGGCGGTCGCGCTCTGCGTGTATTTATAGCACCGTACTGTGTACCGGCTGCTACACAACCTGGCATCTCAGCAGGCGGGTCTCTAACAGTAAAGACTCAGGTTGGATATTCCCCTCAAGGACAAGCAACGCGGTTCTTTGACGCACCACAGCCCTTCTGCAAAGCTATGTCTGTGTCCTGCTGCCGCTTCCAATCACTCACTCCACTCACTTGAAGTCCAAGACCGCCCTATTGCCCTTGTGCGTTTCGGTGCAGTTACTGGGACGCCTGGGATTGGCAAGAGCTACTTCTTCTATTACATGCTATTGCGGCTGCTGCACAGCCCATCGCCACCACCCTTCATCCTTTGGGAGCACCACAGAAGAGTGGTGGGTATACCCCTGCTGTGTTTGCAGGTGTATAAACTCTTTGACATTTTTTCCTTATTCTGCCCCCTCTGGTCACCAGTGGTGCTACACGCATGAAACAGGCCAGGTCTGGTTGTCCAACTGCCGCATGGCCTTCAGACGCGAGTTTCGCAACCGTGATAGCTGGTGGGTTCTCCTGGCAGCAGTGAAGCACACTGATACGTACATAGATACGGACAGACTGGCATGGCAGTCGGTTGGGTGCTGTCTGTGCCATGCCAGGAGGCTGATGGATGGTGTGCTTATTGAAGGCTGTTGTCTCACATTGTCCAGCTGCTCCCTGGGACCTCCCCGGGACTGGTTGGGCCCATTCCGTCCTTGACATCTCGTTGCCTTGTCCTGTCAGGTACTTTGCCGACGATGTGTCGCCAGACCCCACCTCTCGAGCGCACACAGTGTTGATAACCTCACCCGTCTATGCGACATGGAAGGTAGGCATCTTGGGCCCAGATGGCGTACCATCATACACTGGCCTTGCTTGTGCACCTGGCATGCAGCATCCAGGACTACTCGTCCATTAGTTGCTACCTTAAGGTATCCGTTCCCAATGAACTAGGAAGACCAGAATGTAGACCTGTCACCCCTCCCGCCCTCGGGCTGCAGGGGATGGAGAATAATGCCGCGGTGATGCTGTACATGCCTCTTTGGGAGTACGAGGAGCTGCTTGACTGCCGCAGGTGCCGGGTGTGGGGTTGGTTGGGTGGGAGCCCGGCCAGGAGGGCTAGTTCACGTGGTGCATGCTGCAAATAGTGCTGAGAAGATGTCGTAATATCCTTAGACTTGAGTTCATTACTTGTGTTTTGTGCTGTAGTACAGTGAATCGGGGTTAATATCGAAAGTCGAAAGCTGTTATTGTGTTTATGGCAGCCCCTTTTTCGTGAAGGTGAAACATTGTTCACTGAAGTAAAGTGTTGTTTGATTCAAGCTTTGATGTGAAGGATAGGGTGGCGGCACCTCGACTTGCCAGCAGAAGCAACCTAGCAGCAAGACACTTACAAGGCATATCAGTCGAGGAATGTGAGAGGGATCAGCTCCCCTGGCATCTCCCAACTGAGTACTCTTTGCCTGGTGTTACATTGGTGCGAATTGCTAGGAGGTGGGAACTCCCCGGATCGAATCCGGTTGCGAACATGTCGCACACCAGGTATGGTGCAGCATACTCTTACCCTAAAGGTGGATGCCTGGGCGGGCGAGAAGTCTACCAGCTGAGTAAAAACGAAGTCCTCCATCTCGGACGGGGACTGACGAAATGTCAATAATAAACAAACTCACAATCCTACGGGATCTCAAACAACCTAAAATCCTACGGGATATGCCCGGGGGCGCCCGAGGACGTTCGCTTGAGGGGGGGAGGAATGTGAGAGGGATCAGCTCCCCTGGCATCTCCCAACTGAGTACTCTTGCCTGGTGTTACAAGGAGTAGGTCACTGGTGAAGAGCAACTATAGCTGCTTAACCATACACGCTAGCAACCTGGGGACTACTGAGCGACTAAGCATAGAAGAGGAATGTGAGGGTGCCGGTCAAAGAGTTCTTCAGGCATGGAACTTGTTCAGGACAACAAGTCATATCACAGCAGCACAACACAGGTACACACATATGTCCTCTTTATTAAACCTTGACTATGGGGGTGATTCAGCCAAGGCCCTTCCCTAACCCGTACTTGTAGCAAATTGTCCTGGATGTAAATTGCCAATCTCGTCACTTGCTTTCCCTCACCCAAAAATGTGCCTGCAGCAAGATGTTTGGTGAAGTACCGGAGGCGACCGTGGAGGACCTCTACAACTGCTATGGCGGCGTGGCACGGTATGTGCTTATGCATCCGTCGGTGAAACCTGGCTCGGGGTTGCCTAAGCTACTGGAGCCGCTGACCGAGGTGGTGCATTGCTTCGTTGATCAGGTGAAATGTTGTAGCATAGCTAGTCCTCTATCTGAACTTCCTGCATGTTTTTCTTGCCTGCATTGCCTGAGTTTTTAATGTTGATGTGCCTTCTATCCAGTAGAAACTGATTTGTTTTTTCACATTGCTCCTGAGCTCCTATGTCCCATATTGCTGCTGACGTTTCGTTTCTTGGCGAGTTGTACCCTGCCTTTCACATGTAACATACCTGTGACCTGGCCTGGCTCCCTGGTTGCTCCCATCACATCAGTTTCGGGTGGCCCTTCGTGCCATCTATGAGGGATCCGATGCGATCCATCGCCTGGTCCATATTGTGGCTGATGACAAGTTCCGGAAGAAGGACCTATCGTTTGCTACCAAATGGGTGGCGGACAAGTTTGTCAACCGGGCACTGATACGTGAGCAGGAGCAATTGATATCTCTGCTGGAAAGCAGCGATGGTGGGCTTCAGGCCAATCTTTACGAGTCAGTTATGCATGCTGTACTGGCGAAGGGTGGCAAGTTTGATGTGGTGCCATTGCACCCGGAGACTTTGGAGCGGGGCAATGAGGAGAAGCTGGACATCCAGGTCTGCAAACAGTCTCACACCTTCAAAGACGATGAGGCCAGTGGCATGGCGAGCACTGATGAGAACACCTACTTGAGGCCCTTTTCCTCCAAGTTCCCCGTCATTGATGCTGTTAGGATGCCAGAGATGTACCTTTTCCAAATGGCTCTGTCAGATAGTAGCAAGGAAATCAACGCTGATGAGCTTGAAGATGTGTTCAAGCGTCTGGGCATCCCTGCTCCCAGCCAGGAGGATCTCAAACCCAGCCTCTACTTTGTGGTGGATCCTTCTGTCTACGACACTTTTAAGGTGCAGGCAGCAACGAAGAAGCAGGCGTCCGGCCAAGATGGCAAGGAGCAAAAGGCTGCCTGGCCGCCCTACCCCAAAGAGAAGTATGTGCGGTCAGCTAACACCCGGTTGTACATTCTGTGTGGCACATACAGGCAGCCCCTCGGGCTTTCGGCTCGTATGGGCTCCTTGCACCATGGAAGAGTAGTGCCAGTGAAGATGTAACACACACATAGTAAGACCTGCACAGCAGCACCTGATGCATCCTCACAGCAACAGTTGTTGTGCTGGGTGAAGGGACAGCTTCGTGTGAGCTACTGTCCTTATTAGTGCAGTGGTAGCAGCTCAAGTAAGTTAAGAGGAGGAGCAGCTCACTGGAGCTGTCATGACATGTAATTACTTTGTCGATGGGGAAGGAGTGTTGCATGGGAAAATGTTACCATTTCTTATTGTTGTATGCTGCTTCTGCCATCGTGTTGCATTTCACTAGTGCCGAGCAGGTAGTCAACATAGAAGTGGCAGGGGGGTAAGGGAAAGGGGAGAAACGTTCCCCTTCGATCAGCAGGCAGGGCTCTTGCCAGCACATTGAGTTGGAGATGTGGTCTACATATGGACGAGGTACTGATCATTTTTAGGGGAGAATGATATCCTGATTCTGCTGAGAGCCCTTTCCCATAGCCACGGAGTGCTGCTGTTGCCAAGTGAGTGCTGTACAAGTTGGTTAGACAAGCAGTGGGTTGGCCCAAATAAACGGGTGCCGTTAATGATGGAAGTGTCTGCTACTTGTTTGTAGTATGTACTGGTGTGTTGGGTTGGGCAGATGACGAGGATGAAACGCAGGGGCCCAACGTGGGATTGGGGACGGCAACAGCATCAGCTGCAACAGCAAACCCTGTGGGCTTGATCGCCCGGTGTTGCTGCAGGGTTTTTTTGAGTACTTTGGAGTTGGACCCAGTGCCTGGAAGGGTGTGTGGGCTTGTGCGGTGTTCTCCCCCTGACAGGTGCTATCTCCCCTGGACTAGCCCAGACAGGGAGAGGCAGGGGAGCGTAGTATACTCAGGAGGCTGTTTGGCCTCTCGTGGTGTGAGCTCTTTGCGGTCTTTTTGTGTGAGGGATTTGGAGCTTGGTGACCTTCCCAGCCTGGGCTGACTAGTCGGGCTCCCAGTCGCCCAGGTCCTGGGTGCGAGCTTTCTAAGGTGTTCAGTTCTTTCTGTCCGTAGGAAGAGGCTGCCATTGCTATTTTGGAGGGGAGTGCTGATGTGTGCTGGTCGTCATTTCCCATGCAGCCTGACCCGGGGGCAGAGTGCATGGACTAATTGGCCGTGTACACCTGTCCCCCATGCTGTGTTTCGGCCCTGGGCACCCAGCTTTTCAGCTCACAGTGTAATCAACGTCATGACGTATGTATGTTGTTACAGGGTGGTTAACTTCACCAGCGGCCCCCTTTCCCGAGGCAGTCCCTGCTCTCCCCTGCGAGAGGGGCACCCTAATCCATTCACCCCATCTGACTTCAGAGTGTACTCGTTGGGTTCAGCAACTCACCACTAGCATCCAACCAAATCTAGCTGTCTGGTCTGGTCTGGTGGCGCCTTTGTGTACATGAAGGTTCCGGGTTCGATCCCTGGTCAGACCCCCGACATTGTTCGGGAGGTCTAGGTTTACTAACGCTGCTGAGGTGTGGAGATGAGGTCTAGTTGATGGACTAAGTTTCGCATGCTGAGATGGTGGTGGTGGCTGATCTGTCTCTATGGATGTTGGGTGACTGGATGAGGAGGGGCCTAAATGGTAGGACCCAAACCGCCGTCGGTCGTACGGTGTAATCAACTTTCAATATATATAGTCCATGGCCTCCCGGCTTTGATGGACCCCCACCCTGTAACTTGTAATTCTAGCGGATCAATGGCGCATCAACTCAGTTCCTGGTCAGCTCGCAAGTTGATATTATCACGTCCTAAACCGTCCACAAAATGGGGGACCACCCCCCATTTCATCACCTCTCAAACACCTGAGAGGTCGGCAGGCGGATTTGAACCCGGGTCGGATTTGAAACCGGGTGTATGCATACATACAACGTCATGACATTATTTACACCGTGATGATCATACACATATACTTACATACATACATTACTTGATTGACCATAATGGAATGTAATGGAAAATGCCTAACCATGCGCAAGAAGTGCCTTGTCTACACCTGGTTGGTAAAGCACCGCGATCAGACCTGCCTGATGAGCTGCTGCATGCTACTGTGCTGGCTGCTGCACGCTGACAGATGTTTTTTTTCCTATTCAGATTGTCCATGTATACATCGTTAGATTTGCTTGAACATACGTTATACAGAGGTAGCTATCAAACCAAGTACACAATCAGTTTTAGGATCCAATGCTCGAGCATCAATAAGGGTGCATTTCCAGTGCGGATTAAGGCCAGGGATTAACCCACTGTCCTCAATCGATACTTGCTCAAACGGCTAAGTTGTTGGCAAACTTACCTCGCCTTTCCAACCTTTGGTTCCCTTATGGAACGAAACAATGTGGTAAGCTCGTACCAAGGACTTCCGTGCCCTAATCCCTGGCCTTAATCCGCACTGGAAATGCACCCTTACTGATGCA
>NW_003307631.1:284321-289434 GCF_000143455.1 Volvox carteri f. nagariensis
GTCATGGAGAACTGCATTGAAATTAGAAATCACCAGGCATCCATAGCAGCTCTTCATTAAGACTAGTCCTGGGCGCATGAATGGCTAAGTTAGGGTGCATTTCCAGTGCGGATTAAGGCCAGGGATTAACCCACTGTCCTCAATCGATACTTGCTCAAACGGCTAAGTTGTTGGCAAACTTACCTCGCCTTTCCAACCTTTGGTTCCCTTATGGAACGAAACAATGTGGTAAGCTCGTACCAAGGACTTCCGTGCCCTAATCCCTGGCCTTAATCCGCACTGGAAATGCACCCTAACTTAGCCATTCATGCGCCCAGGACTAGTCTTAATGAAGAGCTGCTATGGATGCCTGGTGATTTCTAATTTCAATGCCGTTCTCCATGCTAAGGGAATGCGGTCAAGAGCTCTTACTTCCAAAACAGGCATACACTATAGGAACGAACCCTGAACTGTGTTGTATACGTAAATACCGTATTGTAAACGTTTTCCGGTTAAAAATCCAAAGGTGGAGAAAAGAAGTAGCCCTCGAATCCAATGTTCATGACAATGCCCTTGCTTGTCGACTTGGGTGAACTTACTTCCCCCCCCCCCCCAACTCGTCACCTCCCCCCCTTCCTACCTCGTCGCCTTCCCCGTTCCGGCCTTGTCACCTTTCGTAATCCTCCCTTCCAAGGCCGGAGGGGGGCAGGTGATGAGGTACCCAAGGCAACTGCGGAGTAACCCACGCTGCACGTTGGGCCGGATTGGGGTTGGGGCCAGTCAAGGTGCATGAAAGTCAAGGTGACTGCTGTCCCTGATTTCGCATCCTGGTGTGAACCGGGTGAGCAATAACAGCAGTTGCACCGGGTGTTGGTGATTGTGGTGTATATATATATATACCATCGGGAGTGGTGTTCAGGTGCCCTCAGTTTGTATGGTGCACAGGTAGCCAGCTACTCGGCATGCACATCCAATCCGCTGAGAAGTAACAATGCCAAACACACACTAGCGATAGCAGCGGACCTGACTACCGGATTGACAGTAAGTGCTCAGTACACATTCAGGTGTTCTGTGCCCCTGTCTCCCTTAACCGTATTCTAATGGCTCTGCTGACTCTGATGAGCTTACTGACCGTGCTAGGAATGGTAGAGACAGGAAGCGGGGAGACCAGCTGCCAAGCGCCCTTACACTGCAGTAGAACGCAACTCCAGCCAACCACGGCCGCACGACTATGGCCCACCGGCCGCCACACAACTACGGTGCGGCCAAACAACACACCCCCAGGGGGCAACATGCGCGCGACAGACGACACACAACGCGAAACCAGAGAACGCCCAACGACCACCTGAACAAACTCACTCGACGGCGAACCTAACTACCTTAAACCCTAGCAAGGACACTGACTGAGCCCTACAGCGACAAGGACCACCCTTCCAGAGCTCTCAAGGCCGCACTACTAGGCTAAGAGACCCAACCGCAACCAAATCCCTCCTCAACCCGCAACCTCCCGACCCGCCTGCTGTCCAGCCACCCCTCAGCACGCGTTTTCCACCAGTCCGCCGCTAGCCGAGCCCGGCGTGGACGTGTCAAGGGAGGGGGATGGAGGGAGGAATAACGAACCGCAAGTCCATAGGGGGAAGGTGGGCGGGAAACTGTCAGCTACGAGCTGAAGCTCTACTGAGTGAAAGGCAGAATGCCTGAAACGAAGGAGCGGAAGCATGTTATACTCGCCATTCAAATACGGTTGTACGACAGTCGCATAGAACCAGACTAAGAGACTCATCTAAGTCAACAATTAGGCGAGCAACAAGCCAAATTAGGAAACAGCCCACGTCTTACAAATGACCCATGATACGACAAAACCAAAATCGCATAATCATCACCAGCAGCAGACTTCAAAAAGCTTGGTTGGTCCTTATATAACCCACGATGTAAATATGTTGCGGAACCCTGAACCTGGTTGAGGGCTGTGGAGGGAGGTTCAAAGCCCTATCGCAACCCCACTGCACCGCATGCTGCAAGGCTGTCCGGAGCTACAAGTGCCTTGGCATGGCTGCCGGGGGTTGGGACCCGACCAGGGACCGACCAAAACCCTAATTATATTAGCTATTCCTACTCCCAGCGGAGAAATCTGCCACCGACAGGCTGGGTCTAGAACATCGACACCCCGGACTCCGTGAATGTGGTCCACTCAGGTCTGCTGCTGATGTGGTCCGGGCCCCGGGGGGGAAGGCCATGCAGGGAACAGGAGGTCCAGTGCGCACTGCGACAACACCGGAGGGGTCCGGAGGTGCTGAGTGGTGCGGGAGGTGTGAACGTCCATCAGGTGGCAACGTGTGTCACCGTCATCATCCTCATCCAGCATCACACACACGCCAGCAGCTATGGCTATAGTTGAGGCGAGGGGCACCTGATGCGGCGGCGCACAAGTGGGTTGGGATGTGGGTGGGTGGTTCTTGGGCCGCACTAGCACCATGGAGACCGCGTGCAGTGTGAGGGGCCCGCTCCCGGGGAATGACCAGGGCCAGCCCAGCTTGGGGCCAAGTCCTGCCGGAAAGAGCCATGAGTTCGGATTGCCGGGGTCAATGCCATGCGGCTTTCGGCTCCCTGGGACCCCAGGCCGGGTTGGTGGAATACAGAGGGAACCCACCACCACCACCATCACCACCAGCCGGTACTGCGGGGTGTGTGAGGCCTTAAACTTAGGAGTGTGTCCTAGGCCAGTTTTTGTCTGATACTTGTACAGCGGATTGAACTCTATCTGTTTGGTGATAGGGCGCGCCGGGTCCTGACACCCCCCGCACCCTTCAATCGTGTGTAGAGTGGCACTGTTTCAGTAATTAAACTCAGTAATTTGTCGGCTGACTGGCTCGTGGAAATTCACGAGGTAACCGTGGGAGCCCCTCAAGCCCCCCTGGGGCCCCCGTCACCTGCACACACACATGCACATGCATTGGCCACCTCCTCCGCCACCTCCGTGTCCTTGTCCTCTTTCAGTTTCCCGGGCGATTGTGGCCGCAGTGGGGAGGGGCCCCGCACCACCCGCAGCACCTCCTCCCCACACACTCCGTCAACATGGCCTGCCCCGGGAGGTCTGTACGGCAGATACGGCAACTGTGGATCTGTGGTAGTGTGTGCATGAGCTGCCTGCTGAGAGTACGGCGCCTGTTTCGTGTGCGCCTCCTGCAGACCTTCCGCCCGAATCCCATCCCCCTCCTCCTCTCCCCGAAGTCTCTTTCGCGTTGGCATAGTCGGCATCGCCCTAGGTGCCGGCACCTCCACCCCCACCGTTGCCACTGCCGCGTCTTCGACTGCCCGCTGGTGGTGGTGGCGGTGTGGGGCTGATCGGTCGCAAGCTTCAGCACCGCCGTCTTCACAGCCGCGTCGCGAGGGCCTCTTTCCGGGGCCGCTGTGGGCCGCGTGGTGTGACTGCGTCAGTTGCCAGGGCGGGCGGGCGGGCGGGCGGGGCAATATCAGGGGCGCGGAAGGGGGGACGTAACAGCCCCCTCCCTCCATAGGTTGCAATATTACAGCAGATGTGACCCAAATCTGTATGTATTTATGCATGTATGTATGCATGTCGTGTCGAATCATCAGTGAGCCCCCTCGCCTCCTCGTCCCCGCCCCTTTCTTACCTTCACCCGCAACAAGCCCCGCTCCCCGTCTACTGGCTCCTGCTCCTCCTCAAGCTCCCCGATAAGGCCCACCAGGCGGCACAGCTGCCCCTCGCTTCGGGACCGGGTGATGGCGGTGTTGGCCTCGTGACCCAGCAGTGCTCCGGAACCAGCCAGCCGCCCCGGGAACGAGGGGGGGCTGTCGGCCATCTCCTGAACCCCACAACACAACACAACACAACACAACACAACACAACACAACACAACACAACACAACACAACACAACACAACACAACACAACACAACACAACACAACACAACACAACACAACACAACACAACACAACACAACACAACACAACACAACACAACACAACACAACACAACACAACACAACACAACACAACACAACACAACACAACACAACACAACACAACACAACACAACACAACACAACACAACACAAAGCGAAGCAACATGGGATACAGGACAGGGCCAGGCGGGACAGGTTTATCCACCAACATGACAGCGGTGGAGCACCCCGACACACATACATACATACATACATACATACATACATACATACATACATACATACATACATACATACATACATACATACATACATACATACATACATACATACATACATACATACATACATACATACATACATACATACATACATACATACATACATACATACATACATACATACATACATACATACATACATACATACATACATACATACATACATACTTCTTCCCTAGTGCCGCTCCGAGGTTGTAGGGTGCTGGAGAGTGCGGGTCTGGGACCTAGTGGTGCATACTCGAGTGGCCTCCCTCCCCAGGTCGACCTGGCCCGAATGGGTCAGGACACACCTCGACCCATCAACCCCAGCACCCACGCGGGACAGGTCAGCGACCCTGGCAGCCCTTAAGACGCTACATGGCGCTATCAACCCGGCCTGGCTCGAAGCTGCAAGAGCAGTGGAAACCCAACAGCAACAGCAACCCCAGCCGCAGGCACAGCTGCAGCCACAGCTGCAGCCACAGCCGCAGCCGCAGCCACAGCCGCAGCCACAGCCGCAGCCGCAGCCACAGCCGCAGCCACAGCCGCAGCCACAGCCGCAGCCACAGCCGCAGCCACAGCCGCAGCCACAGCCGCAGCCACAGCCGCAGCTACAGCCGCAGCCTCAGCCGCAGCCACAGCCGCAGGTACAGCCACAACAGCTGCAAACACAACCACAGCTACAGACACAGCATCAGCCGCAGCCGCAACAGCAGCAACAGCCGCAGCAACAGCTACAGACGCAGCCGCATGAGCAGCAACCCCAACAGCAGCAGCCAGAGAGGCCAACGGTGGGGGATATGGCGGCTCCAAGCACCCCCAACAGCACTCAGGCGATGGCTATGATCCTAAAGCGGGTCGGATGGCAGATGCCGGGCGGCACAACAACCGTCCCACTCACACGCCTGACGGTCCGCCTAGCGACACAGCTGCAATGCGGGGCCACC
>NW_003307631.1:290307-296224 GCF_000143455.1 Volvox carteri f. nagariensis
CCGTACTCGAAGGTGCGCGCGTGGTGCAGGACTAGGTTCTTCAGGGTACGAGACCGGGTTTTTCGTGGTGCGGCGTCTAGGTGAGATAGGATCTTGGGAACCAGCCGTCTTGGTAGAGCGGTATTGGGGGGGCGCCGAGCTGGCTACCCTCCCCCCCTGTGGTTTCCGGAGGCTTGATCGCCCTGCGTTGCCGCAGGGTCTTCCCGTTTGAGTACTTTTCAATTTAGACCCAGTGCTGTGGAAGGGCGCGGACTTGTGCGGTGTTACCCCCTCGACGGGGGCTATCTCCCCTGGACTAGCCCAGGGAGGGAGAGGCGGAGGAGGGTAGTAGTCTCAGGAGGCTGTTTGGCGTCTTTTGGTGTGAGCTCTTTGCGCTCTTTTTTGCGTGAGGATTTTTGAGCTTGGTGACCTCCCCAGCCCGGGAAGACTCGTCGGGCTCCCGGTCGCCCAAGTCCTGGTAGCGAGCTCTCTGAGATGCTCGGTTCGTTCGGTCGGCAGGAAGAGCCCCCCAGTTGCGACTTCGTTTATGTTAGGAGACCAACGGGCATAGATCCCGTCTAGTTGGAGCGCCAAACAAGCGCTGTTGCGTGCCGGCCGTCGTTTCCCGTGCGGCCTGACCCGGGGGCGGAGTGCATGAGACTAACCAGCCGTATGCACCCGCCCCCCGCGCTGTGCTTCGGCCCTGGGCCCCCGCCTTTTCAGCCCACAGTGTAATCAACGTCATACATACATACATACATACATACATACATACATACATACATACATACATACATACATACATACATACATACATACATACATACATACATACATACATACATACATACATACATACATACATACATACATACATACATACATACATACATACATACATACATACATACTTCTTCCCTAGTGCCGCTCCGAGGTTGTAGGGTGCTGGAGAGCCGGGGGGAGGTGGGGTCGCTCGGACAGGGGAGGGGGGAGATGGCGGTGAGAGCGCCAAAAGGACGTAGGTTTTCTGGTGTGTGGGAGGTTGAGGTCTGGTGGTGGTAGCGGGGCTCGGATGAGGGGGAGATGTGGCCCGAGGAGGGCCATTCTATTTAGACAGGTCTTCTCTGTGGGACTGGGTTGTTTGGTGAGGGACGAAGGTGAGAGCGGTGCAGTACGAGACAGGGTGAAAAGGTTTCTGGAGGACCAACCGTTCAGGTTCGTGGCGGTAAGGGGGAGGCGCCGCGCGGGCTACAATCCTCCCCCTGCGGTTTTCTGGAGGGTCTAGGAGCTGTGTGTCGTGGCAACGCTAACGCTTTTGTGGTTTCGCCGGACTATCCCGGGTCCCTGCAGTGGTGATCAGGCTTGTGCGTGGTCCCTTTTCTTTATAAGGCTACTTCTCCCCTGGACCAGCCCAGGAAGGGACAGGTGGTGGAGGTCAGTTGTTTTAAGGTGGTTGCAAGACGTCTTGTGGTGTCGAGCTCTCTTAGCCTTTCTCTCTTGGAGGTTTTTGTTTGGCCTGTTAGGTATATCAGGAGCCCTCCCCTGCCGGGACTGCCCTGACCGAATTCTTGTTTGTTTGTTTTCCTCCCTTAGGATCCCGTTTTCGTTGGTGGTGTTTTGGGGGGTTGTTTCAGAGAGCCTTTGACTTTGCCCTAGCTGAGACTTGTGGACTCGCTCTAGCGGGACCTGAGAGCCCTTCGTGGTGTTTTCACCGCAGCGCCATCCCCGGATGGAGGGGCAGCGGAATGGCTGCGTAGAGTGTTAGCAGTCTGAGTGGGGGTCGGGAGCACACAAGACTAACCGACTTGGGCTGTGTGCTCCCGACCCTTGCGCTGTGTTTCGGCTTCGGCCCCCGGCTCTCGCAGCCCACAGTGTAATCTAAGTCATACATACATACATACATACATACATACATACATACACATCCACGCCCATGGCTCACCCCCGGGTCGAAACACGGAGGCATTCCACATAGCAGCACGCGCCAACATCGCTGCAGCGCAGCCCGTCTCCTGCCGTACGCGCTGTGCGTCGCTGTACGACATGATGTCTCCGTTGGCAATGACCGGCACTCTTGTACTCTCCAGCGCATCCACAACCTGGTTGACCATCAGCCATTGCGGGGGGGGGGGGGAAAGACGAACCACACGCGATTTAAGCTGCTGCCAGGGTAAGAAAGTAGCAACCGAAAGAACTGACCGAAAGGCGTCCGTGGCGACTGTGACGACTGTAACCTCGGGCTGACGACTGTAACCTCGGGATGAAGATATGACGTAGAAGTAGGAAGTCCTACCTACCTAAGCTGCCAGAAATAATATAGCCAAACCGTAAACTAGTAGGTGTAGAAAAAGTAGGTGTAGAAAAAGTAGTAGGTGTAGAAAAAGTAGTGAAGGCGGCGAGAAAAAAATTTTTGACGTAGAAGTTGCGTAAAGTTGCTGACAAGGAGAGAAAGCTGCATTGCTGATACTGAAGGGCTGCCAGTATGCAAGTGTTCCTCCCAACCCCCCAAAAAAACTAGAACGCGCGACTGACCCGACCGACCCAAACTAAACTATTCCGGCTAGCCTACCGACGCCAACGCGAACTACCAAAGAAGCTCGAACCACCTAATTGGACTCACCTGGCCAGGCAGCAGGAGCAGCGGGCAAAGGCACATGCGAGGCAGAGAGGTGGCAAAATCGTGAGCAGCGAACGAAAAAAACAAAAACTCATGCAGATGCTGCTGAAAAGGCGTATAAAACTTGCTGACCGGGGAAGCTGGAATGAGAAAGCCTAAAGAAACTATAAGAAAAGTCAGGAAGTAATAAAGAATTGCAAAGGCGGCGTAGGACGACACAGGTGGTGTCGTACGAGATGACCTAGTGACGCATTGGACGGGATGACGCATGGGACGGGATGACGCGTTGGACGGCGTATACGCCGGCAGAACAGGGTGAAGGCAAAACAGGGTGAAAGCAAAAAGCAAAAAGGGGAGTAAATAAGAAACAAAAACAAAAAACAAAAAACAAAAACAAAAAACAAAAACAAAGAAACAGTGCGTGGGTCGGGGCCACATATGGCTCCCGCCAAACCGTGCGCACCAGGAGCATTTGCATGCAGCTCCGTGGTGCCTAAAAAAGAAAAAGAGTAAGCGTAAGAGGGGCAGTGAGAGAAGAAGAATAAAAACTAAGGGCATGGTAGAGGGGAAGGAGAAGAAGGAAGTAGGGTATGAAGCAGGTGCAGGATGTGAGCTAGGATATCGAAGCCATTACGGCGTTGAACTAAGAAGAGTTGTGGCCAGTAAAAGAGTTGTTGAGCACATTGTATCTCAAGGCGTCGTCGCGGGTAGCCTTGAGCAATGAGTTGTGCCATGAGGTGTGCTACGGAAGACGCAAAATTGTGAGCGTCCGTGATAATGCGTTGTAGTCTACGAAATTGGCTGATGAAAATATTTCGTTTTGCTGCTTCATTAACGGACGAGGAAGAATGCACAAAGCGCGAAAGGCGAATATCTGAAAAAGCTGATTGCTGTAGCTTATCGTAAAGATGTGTATCATACCAACTACAGCCGTTACGAATGGAATGGACTAAGAGGATATCTAAGAAAGGGGTTTTATTAAGGGGGTGTTGCTGAACTGGGATTTCAAGTTGATGGGGATAAATTCCTCGCAAAGAGTTAGTTCCCACTGATACGGGTAGGTGAAAAAGGAAGGAAGAAAGATGTGGGTTACCCAGGGAGAGGAGGTCATCGAGGTACCGTTTAGTGTACTGAAAAGATTTAAGTATAATTTTATTAAGGGAAGAGGTAGTAGAAGAGTAAAATTGCTGTAAGAACTTATATTCATGCCAAGCAAGGAAGAGATTAGCAATATACGGGGCTGGGGATATCCCCATGGGGATACCGCAGATTTGTTGCACGAGGTGCGGGCCAAAGCGAATGAAAGTAGCAGAGAAAAGCGCAGTAAGGAGGGTAACCAGGTCGTGAACCGAGAAGTATACGGTCTGGGAACCATCGGCGTAAGAAGAGTAACGGAGTGCAGGGGTAGGACCTTCACAATATTCGGCGGTGAAGGAAGGGAGGGCGGCACCAGGTTTGGGAGGAGACATGCGGACGAACAAGCACGTGACGTTAGCGAAGAGAAAGCAATGGTGGATAAGCTCATCCAGGACAGTACGGAGGAGGTGGTGTGGCAGATTAGTATACAAGCGGGTAAAGTCATGAGCCTGAGCTGGATGGAAGTCGGGGTGTAAAGGATGAACGTTAGCAGAAGCAGAAGAAGGATCATGTGAGGGGGAGATGGGTTGTGCGAAGTTGGCAAAGACGGGAAGTTGTGCTGCATTGTAACGGTGCACCATGGTGATGACCTCAGCTGAATTTTCACAAAACCATAAGGGGAAATCTGGTAAACGGGCTTTCCAGAGTTTCCGGAAAGTGTCCGTAAGGAGTTGGAGAACGGCGGTGGTAAGGAGGGCGAGATGTGTAGAAGGGCAGGACTGGGAGCAAGCCAGAAAACGCATGGTAGGTGGATTTTTGTGCATTTTAAGGGTACCTGCATAATATGCGTCTGGCAAGGAAGATTGAAAGGAAAGACCAAGGTGAGCCAGGGATTGTGACAGACGTACCAGAGAGGTATCGCGATCCGGAGGAGATACCGGTTGGTAGTAAAGGGGATGGTCGAGGAGGTCATGTAAGCAAGATTGCACGTAAAACTTAAGGCAAACGAGTTGGAGAGTAGAGGCACTTTTGTCTGTAACCGTGACGACACAACCTCGGATAGCAGAACGGAAGGCAAAAAGGTCGCGGTCTTGAAGAACGGGCCAAGAAAAATGGGTGGGTGAAGGGTGGGTCGTAATGTAGTTGCGGGGGAGAGTATAAAGGCATTGGGTCCAGGAGGAAAACGTGCCGTGTGGGAGGCCGCGATGACGTTCTTGGTGGTTGGCATGTTTTTCGATATTAGCAAAAGTATCCGCCAAAAGGTCCGGTAGGGAAGGAAGTGGTCGATGACAACGGTACCGTGCACCGGCATTCCAGAAGAAATGGAGAGAGTTTGGAATGAGGTAGTAGGGTGATGTGGACATGATGTGTCCTGTCTGTGAATGTACAGAAGTCGTGCAAGAAGCGGAACAGCGGCAGGGGGAGTTAAGAATAGAAGTAAGATCGGAGTGAGAGAGGGTGCGGGCAATGTGAGGGTAGTTACAGAGTAATTGGTGGACAGTAGCAGACTTGATCCAATGTATAGGGGGTGTGTGCAGCAATCCGGGGGGTAGAGTGCTTTGCAAGGGTGCGGATCCGCGGGGGGGGGGCGTGTGCTGTGTTCCGCGTATGTATGTGTACCTGTACACCTTGTTTAAGAAGGCAGGACACGATATGGCCAATACATGAACGAAAGGGGGAAGACCGTACGACGTGTTCGTCCTCCTCGGCAGCCCCTCAGCAGCGGGGGGGGGTGCGGGTCCCCGACCGCACCGCACCACACCGGGGCGCCGGTTGGGAGCCCGGGCCTCTTGGCCGACGATGATGGTGGTGATGGTGGTGATGACCCCCCCGTCCCCCCCCCCCTCCGCACCTGTACTGATACACACATGCAAACACACGCACACATGCCCTACCCTCTTCCGTCACCCCCTACCAGTCGTATGTGGGCCCAGTTGGCGGGGTCGCGGGGTCGCTGCTGAGTGGTACGGCCGTGTACGGCAATGGCCGACACCCCACACGCCCCCAGCCGCCTAGCCAGCTCCACGGTGTCACGTGGGTCATCTGAAAGGGGGGACCGTGTGTGTGTGTGTTGGGGGGGGCCGTGTGAGTGTCTGGACAACGGGGGCAATAACAACCGTCCCACGGGACACCGGCGGTTGGTCGTTATCGTTTAGGGGTCCGGTTGCCCCTTCTTATCCTAGCAGTCCACACTACCTAGCAGCCGTATCTTGCAGCTGAAGGGCACATGGAGGTTGCGGCGGA
>NW_003307631.1:296368-348884 GCF_000143455.1 Volvox carteri f. nagariensis
GTGGGGGGAGTGGGGGCGGGGGGGGGGCAGGGGGGGGGCAGTGGCCGGGACAAACCGTGCTTAATCCCCCCCTCCTACCGGTGGTGCTCAACCCCCCTCCCCGACTGGCCTCCCCGAAAGTCTCGTGTGGGTTCACGTTGGGAAGGAAGGCCCTCCCCCTGGGCCCCCTCTCTCTCTGTCTCTCTCTTTCCCCACATCCTGCCCTGACACCCTCACACCCCCTTCCAGTACACAGCTCAGGCGCCCGCGGGAAAAGCCCTTCTTTCAGCCCCCACCCAGCCCCACCTCCGCCACTTCCGGCTTCCTGAGCAGCGCCGCCCCCATTCCCCCCTGCAGACTGAACTGCTTGGGGCAGCCCATGTTGACATCCAGGGCCCCAACATCACCAGCCACCACACTGACGGCTCGCAGCGCACCAACCGCCTCCGCCGTACCCAACTGAAACACCAGACGCGGGCGCTCCGAAGCGCTGGTGCGGAACATCAGCTGGCGGGGGAGGGGGGGTGAGGGGGTGAGGGGCCTTAGTGGAGGGGACGGGGGAGGAGGGGAAAGGCGAACCACGAACGAGTGAAGCTGCTGCCAAGGAGCAGAACTGGCCAGTAGGCGTTCTTGAAGGCGGCCACCGACCTCGGGAGGATGTGATGAAGACGACCGCGGAAACCTACCTACCTACCTACCTAGCCGCCAAGATTAAAGTAAGAGCGGAATAAAAGTAAAACGAAGCCGTAAGGAAGAAAAGGTAGGTGTACAGGCGGCGAAAAACTAGTAAGCTGACGTAAGCTTGAAAAGAATATTTGCCGCCGGCCTGGCGGCGGCATTTACGAGATACTAGCAAATCCGGCTGATTAGCTGCTGGTGATAAACAGCTGGTGGTATGCAAGTGCTCCTCCCAACCCCAAACACGCGCCCAACCCGACCGACCCAACTATCCTAGTCCGGCCAGCCGACCGACGCAACGCGATACACCGACAAAGCTCGAACCTCCTTCGGACTCACCTGGCCAGGCAGCAGAAGCGGCAGAGGCAAGGGCGCATGCGAGGCAGAGAGG
Organism: Volvox carteri f. nagariensis; assembly: GCF_000143455.1. Taxonomy (NCBI): domain Eukaryota; kingdom Viridiplantae; phylum Chlorophyta; class Chlorophyceae; order Chlamydomonadales; family Volvocaceae; genus Volvox; species Volvox carteri. The sequence continues at coordinate 297,417 of NW_003307631.1, forward strand.
TTGCAAGGTTGTGAGCAGCGAGCGATGAAAAAGTGAACGCACGAACGCATGAACGTATTAATGTTCTGGCTGACTAGGGAACCCGGAAATAAGAAGCCCTAAAAAACCTATGTGAACGCGGAGAACTACAAAGAGAACAAAAAAGCAAAGGCGACGCAGGACGACACAGAAGGTGTCGTACTTGATGACGGAATTGACAAGGTGATGCCGCAATGGATGACGCGGAGGGGAGGGGAGGGGAGAGGAAGGACACCACCACTTGCAGCCCCCGAACAACGTAAGGACGGAAGTGAGCCCCTACCCAGCAGTGACACTGGGAGTACGACCCAGCCAACCACCAGCGCCACCACTGTCCCTCCTCCCCGCAGCCCCCAACGGAAGTGACCCACCCACCCGGCCGCCCTGCTCGCCACCCTTGTCCAGAAAGTCAACGGTCCCGAGCGCCTCGTTGACCCGCCGTACGGAAGCGATGACGCGTTTGTCAACGAGCTCCTCGCTATACACGATGTCGGCGCCATACCTGGTCTCGTACGGCAGGCCATGACACGTTCAATGTATCATGTATCATTAAATGTACGGCTATCGTATCGTTTCACCGCGGGACAAGGCGGGGCAATGTATGTGGGCCTTGTGAACAAGGAGCTGCAACAGGGGCTGTAGCAGCAGCAGTGGCAGCATGTGGGACGCGGGTCGAGGGGGAGGTCCCGGTGCAGAGTGCAAGATGCGGCTGGGGGTCGGGGAGGGAGTGGAAAGCAAGTGCAAGGACCAGAGGGTCAACTGCCGACATCCTAGTGGGTGTGAAGGGAATGACGCCTCGGTCCGCATCCACAGACCCTAGTGCAGCCCCTTGGGAGGGAAGGGGGGAAGCTTTATATCAGGATCCCCCTTCAGTGCTTATGGAGAGCAGCCGGGGCAGGAGGCGAAGGCCTCCAAATGTATATTGCCAGCCCAGCTAAGCCGCTGGATTCCGCTTATGATGTTGCCGCTCACCCAGCGGTCAGTAAACGCATGGGATAAGTGCCCACCCGCACCATCGGTGCGAGGATGAGCTTTCCGTCGTAGTCCATTGCGGAGTCGGATGGCAAGAAAGTGTGCAAGACTACGGTTCTGGCATTGCTACCTTTATGCTGGCAGTTTCCTGAATGTTGCGCAACTGTTTACGCATAGGTTATGCGTGCGAATGTGCGGCGGCTACGAAGTTACACTTATCGGATGCACGGCAACAACTCCCGTGTAACAATGTCAATGATTGGAAGGAGATTGTGTACCCCACATGTCACTCTTGTGTTATAAGCTATGACATGTTTGATGCATTTAAAGCTTCGTTTCCCTGTTCGCTGTCAAAGGCTGTCCACCTAGAAATGGAATACGGCTGCGTTTCAAGACTATATGATTTTGTTTGATGATATGGCCTTAGATAATGTTGCATCATCTCTTGATTAGGGTCACGGCCCGCTGGCCTGTAGAGTGAAACTAAGCTGGGTTGCAGCTTACCAGCCTTTGCGCCTGCCTCGGACCCAGTGATGGAGGAGTTTTGGGACAACAACGGTCCGTATGCGCTGGCCAAGCTTGCTGACAGGCTGGTAGGTCAACGACAGCACGGCATAGTGAAGCTTCCCTTGCAGCATCCCTTGGCTGCTTTTTATAACTCAACGCAATCTTAATCGGTTTCAGGTTCCTATACCACGTGACAATGAGGCCCAGGTCTCTCTTTATGCGTTGTGCCGGGCGTGGGTGCGGAACAATCCCACGCTGCCCCTGGTGGCAGAAGCAGCGCCTCCGCAACCAGCAGAACCGAGGGATGCAGCGGTGCGGGCTGGAGGCTCTGCTGGGTCAACAGCAGACGGCGACGGGCTGCAGGTGACTTCCTGCCTGAGGGGCGCGGACCGCCACACAGCTGTCGACTGCAAACGTGGATGGCTGATTTGTGACAGCTTGTGACTCACCCTTGTGACCAGCTGCTCAATATTGCCGCGTCCTGGCGTCGTGTCGTGATGGCAGCTGTGCGGTGTAAGCACGAGCGGATAACCCAAATGCGCTGCCGCTGGTAGAGGGCGCCGGCCTTGCTCAGCTAACATCGCCGCACTCCCAGTTATCACCCCCAAGTGAAAGGGCCGGGTTGATGGACTGGGTGCATTAAGTTCGGGAGATGCAATCTCGTGCAATTTGCCATGCTCCGGCAGGCACCCGCATGGGATTGACATATTCATCAGCCCTCTACATAGTCCTGGGCTGGCTCCCTAATCCTCAACCCTCTGATAACAGTCCGGTGAAAAGAGCTTCAGACAGCACTCCCTCCGCTCTTCAGCCTATCTATGCGCACTGGCCGCGGGGCTGTAGCTACCCAGCCTTTTACCTGGATGAGGGCTGTTACGCACCACCATGCAGAGCGCTGCCGAAGGTAATGCTCACGGCCCCTGGCCCTCCATGCCCTTTTGACAGGCCACCCCTCAACCGCTGCCACCGCAACAGCAGCAGCACCCGGACCCACAGCAGCAGCAGCCTCCGGCGGCACCGCCACCCCAGCCACCGGCCCATGACCTGCAGCCCAACGGGCTGCTCAGCATCCTGCCACCGGTGCTGCCGCCTACGGCCCTGGAAACAGAGACAGCACCGCCCACCTACCCGCTAGACGATTTTGAAGCACTGGAGCCGGAGGTGTGATTCTTAGCTGATAGCTCACCTAGCTGCTGTAACCAGTCCCGCGCTGCAGCGCTGCAGCTCAGTAGTGGTAGCCGTGGTGGTGCGTGCTGCATGCGCCGCTGCCTTTTGTAGATCCGAACAGTTGCCGATAGAGCAGCGCTGACAGAGAAAATTGGTGCATAGCAAATGGAATGCGAGGTGGTGCGGCAGCGCTAGTTGTTAAGCGCTGCCTTCAGGTGTGCAGGTGGGGTATTAGTACCATCGCGGCCGTTAACGGTGCGGTGGCCAAGCTGTGACGAACGCGGAGCAGGGGCCCTATGGTTGACCTCTTTGATGGGGCCATCCGGCGGCCAACTGAGGCAGGGACCTCTGTGCCTCCACAGCTGCCTGGGTGGCTGGGATTGAGCTTGGCTGAGCTCCTGGCGTGCGGCTTCCGCTTCGCTGTGAGCTTGCGGGTTGCCCCATTTCACGGTTTCCCGCATTTTCGACACCTACATCTCCTGGACCCCACACATCCCCTACCTCCTCCCCTCTTGCTTCCGCCTCCTGTCGGCACATGAACCTGTACTGCTGCTGTTGCCCCTCCGGCCGCCCTTTTGCCATGCCCTGTACATCCGTACATCCTCTCCCCAGGAGGCCCTACGTAAGTTTAAGCAGCACTGGGTGGCGGTACGGCAGTACCATCAGGCCCTCCGAGCAGCCAAGTTGTCCCGCCACCGTGAGCGCTTGGTCGCCCTGCTGGGGGAGCCCTCCTCCCTGATGCAGGTGCAGCAGCAGCCGGGGATTCAGATACAGGCAGCAGCAGCAGCAGCAGCAGGGAGCACCCTGGTGACTGCCAGTCCGCACCAGGTGAGCGCCCTCATGCAGCAGCAGCAGCACGCCGTGATGGCTTTGCCAGGGCAGGTACCCCCAGCGGATCAAGTGGCGAGCGGCGGTGTATCTGGCCTAGCAGCATTCCAAGGGTCCGGACTCGGAACGGGGCTGGGGCCAGGGGCGGCGGCGGGGCTGCCACCGGGCGCGTCGGGTGGGCCAATGTCCGGCGTTGCGCACTTTGGCATGGGGGACGCCGCAGGGGCGCCCGCAGGGCCTGGGACCGGACTTAACTCAGCAGCGGATGCGCATGCAGCTCTGGCAACCCTGATGAGTTTGAGCCAGCCGATACCCCGGGAAGGGGGGGACGCGTCGGGGGCAGGACAGCAACAACATTCTCCGCAGCTACTGCACCTGCAGCAGCACCAAGCCCCATTGGGCGTTGTGGTGGGAGGAACAGCGGCGACGGCAGCTGCACACGGCCCCATGATGGGCCTGCCGCCTATAGGTGTTGTGATGGCGCTGCAGCAGCAGCAACCGCCGGCGCACTCCGCCACGGGTGGCGGTTCTGCACCCGGCAGGCAACCTGTAGCAGGGGCGCCCGGGCAGCATTCCGCCATGCTGGGACAGCTCTCTGCAGCTGAGGCGGTGGACGCCGAGGTCGACCAAGGGCACGACCAGGGGCAGGGACAGGGGCAGCAGCCCGCAGTGGCGACAGGAGACGCTGGTGGTACCAATTTGCCTGGTCCGTCAGAGGCGCAGGAGGCAGCTGAGACGGCGGCAATGGAGAAAGGGCAGCAGGCACCTGTGCCGTTGCAATGCATGGATATCGACTCGAGGCTGCCGAACGGCTCGTAGTGCAGCAGTTAAAGGAGGTCGTGAGTAGCAGTGTAGGTGAACTGGGAAACATCCACTCGCCCTACAGTCCACAACCTACTTCCTGGAGGGGAGGGGCACTGAGATGACGCTACCAGGATGGCGCCGTGGGGGAACCTTACTGTCCCGAGCTGCATGGGGCATGCCGGCGGTGTAAAAGAGTTGAATCCGCGTGAGTTGCACGTTTAGGCGGATTCTGCACCTGGATGCGAATGTGTGGGGACTGGCTGAATGGGTTTTGGCAGGGGCTCTGCGCACTGCATGGGCTGCATTGAGAATTGAAATTTTTCGCGGTGTCTGTAAAGGAGTAAGGTGGAAGATGGGGGGCTGGCTATGAGCACTGCAGGGGGGTGTGAGGTGCGGCTTTCCTTACATCCGTGGATGGAGGCTATTCGTTTGGTAATCTTGCCCATGGTGGGGAAAGGTAATGGATACCTGCCGCTCTACGTGCTGCTCTCGGGCGTGAAGCAGTGGGGCTTCCCGGGGTCCGCATGTCGTCCATGCTGATCCGTCTGCACACCGAATATATGGGCGCCATCCATGTTCTGTAGGGTCGAATGCACGGTTTTGGGATAACAACAAAACCTTCACAGACATTAAGTTTGGTATTGCGTTTCGGCGCACTAGGGTTTATACGCTTTGATATGTACCATCGGCATCTTCTTAGGCATGAGGATGGGTTCATGTATACGGGTGTGTAAGTCCACTCTTAGGTCGCAATCGCAAAGGCAGATTTCGTTCGTGCCGACCTTTCTACAATGGTGAAGGTCCTTATTAAGTACCGTTACGGCTATAAATCAAAAAGCCACCTATCACATGATGGCGAGTTTAAGAACAGGATGAGCAGTTGAACCCTTTCAAGATCACAGACACTCCGGCAGCAGTTGCCGGCAGCGGTTATGTACCGTTTAAACTCAAGCCAGTCACAACTTATTAAGATTGTACATGCATCGGGCATCTTCTGCATTTAAGATTATTCAAAAGATCAGCAACCCTGTTTCAAACCCACAGCAAATCACCTTATGGACAGGTTTCCATTGCAATCTAGCCCTAACTGCTGTCGTGGCGCCTCAAAATGACATTGCTGCATGACATGGCGATTTTTAATGAAAAATAAAGTAGCAGCTGGAGCACGTAACTACAATACTCGAGTATTTCCGCAGCTGGACGAACAAACATCTCTTCAAAAAATCTCCGCAATTAACCAACGTGTTACCCTGGAGACAATTGACGCCGGCCTCCCCATGCGGAAGTATCGATGCCCGCCCAGTTGTTTTAGGTTCCTCTTGTAGATTGTACATGGCCAACTTTGAACCAAGGTCTTGGGGCCGGACATTTTCGGTGTTTCCATCTCGTATGCAATTGTTTTGCCTTAAGCATATTTTACAACGAACGGACCAGCTGACGCGTTCTCTGCGCATGTAAACTGTGGCAAACTTCCCGCCGAAATTGGAGCCCTAATTCTTGCCGCGGGTGTCGAATTGGCTATCATTTAATTGAAATCGTAAGCCCCTAAAACTTTCACCTGAACGGCAACTCGGACACTGTAACTTGCTCGCAACAGCCCGAGCCGCGCCACTTGCAGTAAGGCAAGACTGAGGTAGAGACCAACATGTCAGCAACTGAAAGCTATGTAATTAAATATAACAAATGGAATGCGCAAGGCGGCGCTCCGGATTCGGACTGTGACGAGCAACATATTTTCGGTTATCTGCAGGGCCCTACGTCGTACCCCGTGAGGACTCGGAAGGATAACGTGTATCCGCGCATGGGATGCAGTAAATTGTAGTTATCGACGGCTATTAAGGCCGGTTGATGGAATTTCTTATTGCGTCGGGCGTCTCTACGTCGGTTAGGGCTTTCGCTTAGTTCCGATACATTGATCGACAGCAACCTGAACTAATGGCGCAAACGATCGGGCCGGCGGCCCTTCCTGGGATGCATGGCAGTCTTCATGTAGGGGGTGTCGTGCAACAGCAGTCGCAGCTATGGACGCCTTCCTTGCAACAACGGCCGGGCAAGGCCGCAGCCGCCGGCAACGGGAAGGGCTTGTCACGTAACAGTGCTGCCTCTTATAGGCCCAAACATACTGTCCAACCGCGATGGCTTCCATGTGGTCCAGGCCTAGGCAGCCGCCTCGTCCTATGTGACGCTCATAGTTCCATCCCGGAGCCGGCCGGGCTGTTCAACCCCGAGAACGACCGGGATGCTTGCGGTGTGGGGTTCGTTGGCGAACTCTCTAAGCAGCCATCTCGCAAATGCATCAAGGATGCTCTTATGATGCTTCAACGCATGACACACCGCGGTGCTTGCGGGTGTGAGGCCAACACGGGTGAGATTTGTCGACACAAGGGTGCAAGCCCTGCTGATAACAAGTAGGAAACCTAACTTCCTTTTTGCTAATTGTAAATTGTTTGCTGATATGTAATTTCTTTCGTGCTTAGCTTCAGCCAAGTCACAAAACCACTTTGAGCGCATGTTGCAAGCAAGAGTTGCGCTGTCCGAAACGTTCAGCTGTACATGCATGTATATGTACTCTTGTTTGGCGTGCTATGTTGTCCTTATTATGAGGAATTTAGCAAGTAGGTGCGCTTTTGACGGAAGCTTTGTCGTTATTTTGCAGGTGACGGAGCTGGCATCCTGGTGGGCATGCCAGACGGATTTTTTCAAGCCGTCCTTATGGAGGAGCAGGGCCTGAAGCTCCCGCCGTTGGGCGCCTATGCAGTTGGCCAAATGTTCCTTCCGCGCGACGAGCCGTCGCGGCAGAAGGTCAAGGATATTGTTGAATCGGTGGCCATTAAGCTCGGACATGTGTCCCTAACCTGGCGCTCAGTTCCCACCAACAATCGGGCGCTAGGCCGTTCGGCGCTTAATACCGAGCCAGTGATTGAACAATGGTTCATCACAAGCACGGGGAACCACGCAGCACTGGAGATCGAACAGCAGGTAGATTAATACCTTGGCACCTGGCCGACTGATCGAAAATACCCAGCGTGTGTGCATGTATCGCTTCATGGCTTACGAAAAGGTCCCACTGCCTGCCCAACTGTCCCGCACAAAACCGTAATTGCTCGTCCTGTGGTCAGTGGTTTTTCAGGACTCTCCGATCTTTTTTCTTAGGGTTTCTTACATCGTTGAATCCCATGTGATTGCAGATGTTTATCCTGCGCAAGCTGATTGAGTACAACCTGCGATCTGAGGGGATCCGCGATGATGATGCGTATTTCTGTTCGCTGTCGTCCAAGACAATTGTCTACAAAGGGCAGCTCACACCCGAGCAGGTATGCGTCAGGCATAAGGGTCCATCTCATGTCGTCTCATCACCGGGGTACACTGGTGGGCGGTTTGCGCTGTAGGGTGGCTTACTACCCGCGACACTTCCCCGCTAAAGCATTAGACTATCCGTTCGTCTGGCACCCACGACGTCCTCCTGCTCCCCTTTACATCTTATGATGTGATGTCAGGTCCGTGTGTACTTCAAGGACCTTCAGCGCGAGGACTTCCGCTCCTACATGGCCCTGGTGCACTCGCGCTTCTCCACAAACACCTTTCCCAGTTGGGCGCGCGCCCAGCCTATGCGGCTGCTTGGCCACAACGGAGAAATTAACACGTTGCGGGGTAATGCCAACTGGATGCGCGCGAGGGAGGGTGTCATGGCCTGTCTGGAGCTGGGGCTGCCCAAAGAGGTGGTGGAGCAGGTAAGGGCCGAGACGGCCGCGTGGCCGCATTTCGTCGTATCTGGTGTTGGCGTTTTATTTGTGGGGGCACAAAATATACCTGTGCAACCCGATGTTTTCCCGTGCACCCGAACTGGATGTGGGTCGATGACTGTGTGCTGAAACAGCGTACTGAGCGACAACGCTTCTCCAGCGCGCTTGCGTTTAAACTCATAAAACCCAACATATTTGAGCCCAGAAATGAAATTAAGATTGTATTTCAGAAGTTGGGCAAGCCGTACTATTGGTTATCCTACTAAACCTACTGTTGCTACTCGCACTCGATTTGCGCTCGCAGCTGGAGCCCATCATTCCCGCCACCAGCAGTGACAGCGGAGCTTTCGACTCCGTGTTGGAGCTGCTAACCCGAGCAGCTGGCCGCGACATGCCCGAGGCTATGATGATGCTGATTCCGGAGGCCTGGCAGAATGACCCGCTGATGTCCAAGGTGGGGGAACGATTGGGTAGTGAGGTGGAGTGGTAGGGGTTGGGGTGATGATGATATGGGACGGGTCGGACCGACCCAAATGGTGACACAAAAGAACGTTGTGACTCTAGAGGTCTGGGAGGTGGCAGCGGCCCTTTCATCCTGCTCACGGGGACTGCTTGTTTCAGCTGAGAGCTGACCTTGTACCTCCCGCCCGCCCGCCGAATCCCGCAGGAGAAGAAATCCTTTTACCGCTACCACAGCGCCATCATGGAGCCCTGGGACGGCCCCGCGCTGGTGTCGTTCACGGACGGGCGCTACCTGGGCGCCACCCTAGACCGCAACGGCCTGCGCCCCGGTCGCTACTACGTGACCAGTGGGGGCCGCGTGATCATGGCAAGCGAGGTGAGGGGGTGAGGGTATTGGACATGAACGAGATGATGTGGCCAAGTTGCCAGTCGTGGAAATACATGGCGTCATCCAGCAGCCTGTCGACGGATTTTGTTTTCCTAACTGACGTACGGCTGTGTGTTGTCACTCCTCCATTCCCCCAGGTTGGCGTGGTGGACGTGCACCCGTCCGAGGTTGTTCGCAAGGGACGCCTCATGCCTGGCAACATCCTGCTTGTGGACTTTGACGAGCACCGCCTGGTGGAGGACAAGGAGCTGAAGGAGCGGTACGCAAACCGCAGGTAGGAGGAAGGTGAAGCGACCGGGTGGGATGAGGAGTACTGATGAACGGCTACAGAGTGACAAAATTCCAAACATGGTAGTAGAGAATGCGTTACCCTGGGGCGGTGCCTTGGAAGTGCAGGATGGTGCAAAGCAAACGCAAGTCGGTGGGCGATTGTCCGAGGAAATGGGTTTGGAAGCGGATACGGTTGTCCCTCCAGATTGCGCGCTCCGATTGCACGGGAAGGGAAGCAGTGCAGTTTGACACCTATGCCTGTGGTGGAATGAAGAGGTCGCCGCCGTATTGCTGCTGTAATCCAGCCCTGCTGATCAGCACTCTACTACGAATCGGATGCTACACGACCCGGGCTTTGTGACCCATTGCCGAGAAGCTGTTCGCGTAGGGACACGAATGTCGCGTCCCAACAGTGAACGGGCAGTTCTATCTGTCCTCTCCGGTACTGCACTGCGCCTAATTTTACACGTCTTTCCTACTCGTCGCTCCCATCTTGTCAGGCCGTACGCACGCTGGTTGGAGGAGTACTCGCTCACGCTGCAGCAGCTGACGGCTTCGGTTCCTCCGGACGCGCGCGTACCTCTCCCTCTGCCTGGAGCCCGCGCGCTTGCCTCCCCCGGAACAAATGGCAACGGCAACGGCGTGCACAAGGCGGCCGCCTCCAACATTGTGTCTTTTACGCACGCCAGTACCAACAACGGCACTGCAGCCGGCGCAGCCTTTGTGTCGGAGCAGGACGCCGGTATCCAGTCTCTGCTGAAGCCCTTGAAGGTGTGTCCTGACTGCACGGCGCACGGCAGATCCGATTGGCATCTGAGTTCGTTGATTGCCCCTTGGTCCTGAGAGTTCCTGAACCTCATTGTTGTTGGTTGAGTCGGGCGGCAACGGGGGTAGTCGGGCGGCAACGGGGGTAGTTTCCACTGTACCTGTTACCCCACAGGTATCTGTACACGTGTCCGTGGGGGTTGCTGTCATGTTTCCCTGTATGTAGTTATCCCGCAGTGCCGCGCACAGCTACTGACACGCCGCATCGCACGCAATTCCGCACCATGGTACCGCCACCAAGATGTACGATATATGAGTAGGGTAATTGGTGTGAAGGCGGTGATTGTTCTGTGGCTGGTTGGCGGACCTGAAATGTCCTCCTTTCACGCGCTCACCCCGCGCACCCCGCGCCATACACAGGTGTTTGGCTATACCCGGGAGGGTCTGGAGCTGCTGATGGCCCCGATGGCCCGCACCGGGGCTGAGCCGCTGGGATCCATGGGCAATGACGCGGCACTGGCAGCCCTGTCGCGTCGTGCCAGACTGCCCTTCGAGTACTTCAAGCAGCTGTTTGCGCAGGTTAGTAAGCAGTCGGTCCATGTGTCGCTACAAGGTTGCCATGGGTTGAGGTCCCGATGCGGCAAGGGCCTATTATTTCAATTCGTGATCTTGGTCGATACTTACCACCACCGTTCTGACTGTCCGCCTGCCTTTGAGAGTTCCAACTTCCCGCCTCTCCCCTTTTGCGCTCCATAACGCACAAAACCCTCCTTCCTATCCGACCTCGTGCTCGGCAGGTGACGAACCCTGCCATTGACCCGTTCCGCGAGGCGGTGGTGACATCGCTGCGTTGCTTCATCGGTCCCGAGGTGGACGTCACAGCTGAGCCGGGTCCGCAGCACTGCGGTCGCCTGGAGCTGCCCCAGCCGGTTCTCGACGTGGCGGAGATGGAAGCGCTCAAGGTGAGGCTGGGCCTTTCCAGCTGTGCCACATCTTTTGGGCGAACACTATCCGCCAGAGATGATTCGGTTCAAATGACATTCATTTGCGGGTTACTGTCCTCCGGCTGGGCTACTTTTTACATGACATTTCCGCTGCTGCTAATGCCGCCAATGTCACGTCGCTGCGTAACCCTGATATGGAAATGTCGTCGTCCTCCTTCCATGGCCACCCTCGTTATTTCCCTCCCCCCATTAGAACGTGGACCACCCGGGTGGCTGGCGCACCAAGGTCCTGGACAGCACGTTCCCTGTCGAGGATGGACCCATGGGTAAGTGTGTGTTGTGGGTTGGACCGGGTTCCAGTTATTTGGTATTAGTTGACTTCGTGGTGGACAAGGCAGCCTCTCAACGGCAGGCAAACCCCCTCTGGCGGCCCTTTCGTGGCCCTCAAACCTCCCTCTACACACTCTGTTTCAGGTCTGCGTGCTGCGCTTTCACGGCTGTGCGAGGAGGCTGAGGCGGCAGTAAAGTCCGGCACCTACGCGCTTGTGTGTCTGTCGGACCGCGGCTACGGCCCCACCCGTGCCCCCGTGCCCTCGCTACTGGCTGCCGGCGCCGTACACCACCACCTGGTGCAGCTCAAGCTTCGCAGCAATGTCGGACTGCTGGTGGATAGCGGCGAGCCGCGCGAGGTGCACCAGTTTTGTCTGCTTGTTGGCTACGGCGCCGACGCGGTGTGCCCCTACCTAGCGTTTGAGTCGCTGGCGGCGCTGCAGCGCGACGGCAAGCTGCCTGCCAGTTCGACTCTGGAGGAGCTGAAAGCCAAGTTCGTCAAGGGCGTGGGCGTGGGCATTCTCAAGGTTCGTTACGGCGTTTGAACAGGCTGGGGTGGGGGCCCGGGGGTGTACTGGAATATGATCTGTGTCGGTACCGCCCTGCTCTTGTCGCGTCTCCTTGTCCCCCGTTGTGCTCCATCTCTGCAGCCAGGGCCGGGAGGAAATTCGTCATCTGGTCCAATGACGCTTCGAGTCCCTCCCCTGTGATCTGCTTTCAGCATCCCATCACATGCCTGTTAATTCTAGGCTTCCAGATGCGAGGTGCTACTTGGCGTGAGCTTTCCTCTTCATAAATCACCTCTTGTCTCATGTCTCTCTGCTGGTCCCTGGTTTGAATCCCGTTCCGTTGTTGCAGACCATGGCCAAGATGGGCATCAGCACGCTGCAGAGCTACAAGGGCGCCCAGATCTTTGAGGCGCTGGGCTTGGCGCCCGAGGTGGTTGACGTGTGCTTCCGCGGCACCCCCACTCGCATCGGCGGTAGCGGCTGGGCGCAGCTGGGTCGGGACGTCCTGACGCTGCACGCCGACGCCTTTGGCCTGGCCCGGCTGCCCGAGGGCAGTGCGGACGCCAAGGCGCTGCCGCACGCCGGGGACTACCACTGGCGCAACTCCCCGGATGCGGAGAGGCACATGAACGACCCGGAGGCCATTGCAAAGCTGCAGGTGAGCCGCGCGGAGGGGCAGGTGCGGGCGGGGGAGAACTGAATCGTGGGTTGAGGATGACTGGCCGTGAATTAATACAAGGTCGAGTTCCAAGGAGGGCGCTGACCCGCAAGTGTACTGCAGGAACGCGGCTTGGAAATGCTTGTGTCGTGGTCATAATGGCGCTTGTAGTGCTATTGGGCTGCTCAGTGTTTCCCACTCGCTGTTGTTTTCTTAGCTTTGTATCTGTATTGTTGTCCTCGGGTCTTGTTACGAATGATATGTCCTAAACATCCAGAGGTCGGTAACCACGGTTGCATTTGCCTCTCTCATTGACCTCAGGCTGCCACCGCGGGTAACGACCGTGAGCTCTTCCGCCAGTTCTCGGCTCTGAACACGAGGCTCTCCCGTGCGTGCCACCTGCGCGGCCTGCTCAAGTTCCGCACCGAGTCGGCCACTCCGGTGCCCCTGGAGGAGGTTGAGTCCGCTGCCTCCATCGTGAAGCGCTTCGTCACGGGTGCCATGTCGTACGGTTCCATCAGCTTGGAGACGCACACGACCCTGGCTCTGGCCATGAACACCATGGGCGGCAAGAGCAACAGCGGCGAGGGTGGCGAGAACCCCCGGCGCTTGGAGCCCCTCCCTGACGGCACCAAGAACCCCTTCCGGTCCGCAATCAAGCAGGTAGCCTCTGGCCGGTTCGGCGTGACGGCTTACTACCTGACCAATGCGGATGAGCTGCAGATTAAGATTTCTCAGGGCGCCAAGCCCGGTGAGGGCGGCGAGCTGCCCGGTGACAAGGTCAAAGGTGACATTGCCGTGACCCGCGGGTCCACAGCCGGTGTGGGCCTCATCAGTCCCCCTCCCCACCACGACATTTACTCCATTGAGGACCTGGCGCAGCTCATCTACGACCTGAAGAGCTCCAACCCGGCTGCACGTGTCAGGTAGGGCGGGGAATGAGGAGAGGGAGTGGAGGGGAAGGCCCGCACAGCAGAGGGTGGTTTGGGGGCTTGCATCAGCATGCTATTTGTTGGCCAAATTCACTTAGGGGCCGTTGAGTGACGTTTTTGCTATTCATGAATCAGCGATCAAGGATCAGGTATTACCAATCAGCGATCAGGGACCAGCAATCGAGAATTAGGTACCAGAGATCAGGGATGAGGAAAGCTGACACCCCACCGCGAGATGGCGGCAACAAGTTACACTGAACCTCTATACGTCTCTCATCCTGACTTTTGCTGCCCTGCGCTCCCGTGCGCAGCGTGAAGCTGGTGAGTGAGAATGGCGTAGGTGTGGTGGCCAGCGGTGTGGTCAAGGGACACGCTGACCACGTGCTCATCAGCGGCCATGACGGCGGCACGGGTGCGGCCAAGTGGTCGTCAATCAAGCACGCGGGTTTACCCTGGGAGCTGGGGCTGGCGGAAGCGCACCAGACGCTCGTGGCCAACGATTTGCGTGGGCGGACTGTGCTGCAGGTATACGGCGTGACGCGGCAGGGAGTGGGCTGTCCTGGCTGTTATCTGAATGATATGAACGAGATGTTGTAAGAGCAAGGGGCAGTGGGTGGTGATGACGCTCAATAGTCCGTAGAGCGTATTGGGTCATGAAGGATTGCCGGCACGGCAAGGTTCATCGTATGCAGTTTGTGTTGTTAGCGATTTTGCTAATAATCCGCTTCCCGGTGCGGTTGCCAAGGTTTTGTTTATGAACGCGTCCCCGTTGCCGGTCCCTCTGTGCAGGTGGACGGCCAGCTCCGTACGGGCCGTGACGTGGCTATCGCCTGCGCGCTGGGTGCCGAAGAGTTTGGCTTCTCCACGGCTCCGCTCATCACGTTGGGCTGTATCATGATGCGCAAGTGCCACACCAATACCTGTCCCGTGGGCATTGCCACACAGGTGGGTACTGACGACTAGCTACAGCTGCTGAGTCTGCTCTGGTGGGATGGCAGCATCTCGACGTCCACTTCACCCCCTGGGCATGCCTGCAAGCGCTGTGCAGCCGTCGGCTTTTCTCTCGTGTGGCTCGCAGCCTGTGACCCAGTTGAGCTTCCCTGCACCTGTGTAGCCAGCTGGCCCGTCCGCCTGTTCCGCTCTGTACATTGCTACTGTATCCGCACCTGCTCAGGACCCAGAGTTGCGCGCCAAATTCGCGGGTGAGCCTGAGCACGTCATCAACTATTTCTTCATGGTGGCTGAGGAGGTCCGAGAGCTGCTTGCCTCGATGGGGCTCAGGTCCATGAACGAGCTTGTGGGCCGGGCGGACCTGCTGCAGGTACGTGAGCCTGTGTAGATATGTAGCTCGAATAGGTAGCAGCCGTCCCATACACGTGTGTGAATGTGCGCTTTACCAGGTCAACGCCAACGCCCGCCCACCCTCGCGCGCTGAAACAAATGGCAGAACCTCTGCTCTCAACCGCCGCCCGTGACTGGCGCCCCACTGCCCTCCCGGTGTGTGTTATTGTTATGCACTCCTCGACAGACGGATATGGCAGCTGTTGCCGAGGGCGGTCTTAAGCTTGAGGGCATCGATCTGTCCCGGTTGCTGCTGCCGGCGGCCACTCTTCGTCCCGGAGCTTCCCAGCGGTGCATTCAGAAGCAGGACCACGGTCTGGACGCGGGTCTGGACGTGCACCTGGTGCCGCTGTGCAAGGCAGCGCTGCCGGACGAGCCCAACGGCTCCGCAGAGCCCGTCTACATCGAGATGGAGGTCCAGAACACTCACCGGTGAGCGTGAGCGGCAGCAGGGAGGAAAAGGCGGTACAGGGGTGGCTAGCGAGGTAATCTGGCGTGTGCGAAATGGAGCTACGGTGTGCCTCCATATGTAAATGCACTTATGCTTCGCCTATCCCCCTGTGCTCAAGCTGATATTGTTGCTGATGTTGTTTAGTTTGGTTGCTTTTTGGTGCCTTTTGGGTTTCCGTCCAACACCACCCTCCTCTCCCCGGCCTCTGACGGTCCTTGTTCCTGACGGCAGCGCCGTGGGTACGACACTGAGCCACGAGGTGACCAAGCGCTTTGGCGACGCGGGTCTGCCGGACGACACCATCCATATCAAGCTGACTGGCCACGCTGGTCAGAGCTTGGGCGCCTGGCTGTGTCGCGGCATCACCCTCGAGCTGGAGGGCGACGCCAACGACTACGTGGCCAAGGGCCTCAGCGGCGGTGTTGTGGCGGTGTACCCGCCCGCCAACTCCCCGTTCCGCGCGGAGGACAACGTCATTGCCGGCAATGTGGCCCTGTACGGCGCCGTACGTGGCGAGTGCTTCATCCGCGGCATCGCGGCGGAGCGCTTCTGCGTGCGCAACTCGGGCGCACGTGCCGTGGTGGAGGGCGTGGGTGACCATGCTTGCGAGTACATGACGGGCGGTGTGTCGGTGATCTTGGGGCCCACCGGCAAGAACTTTGGCGCCGGCATGAGCGGCGGGATTGCGTATGTGTACGATCCCAACGATAAGTTCAAGGTATAATGACTGGGGTGGTGAAAATCACTGTCCTGAGTGAGTGAGGGGCGAATCCGTTTGTTGCCCATCCCCCTTCTTTGTCAGCCTGCTTCATGTTTATCTGCCAGTCCCACGCCGCACAGGAATATAGTACCTGAAGTTGCTTAATTCTTGCATCCCCCCTTCCCAATACCCACCCGCGCAGTCTCTGTGCAACTCCGACGTGGCGAACGACCTCCTCCCGGTCGAGTCCCCGGAGGACGTGCGAGCGCTCAAGTCGCTCATCCAGCGCCACCTCAAGTTCACGGGCTCGGACGTGGCTCGGCGCATCCTGCTCAGCTGGGACCGCTCACGGGCCCAGTTCAAGAAGGTCTTCCCGCACGAGTACCGTCGCGCGCTCGCGGAGGCCGAGGCCCTGGCAAAGGCGGAGTCGGCGGAGGCGGCCCTCCTGGCGGCCGCGGACTCTGCGGGCCTGGCGCCCAAGGACGCGTTTGAGGAGCTGAAGGCGATGGCAGCCGCGGCAGTCAAGGCCGGCAAGCCCCCTAAGGCACTGACCTTGAACGTTATTCCCACCGCCGACCCGCAGCAGGACAAGCGCCGCCTGCAGAAGCTGGCGCGGGAGGGTATGCCTGTAAAGGGCATCGCTCCGACTTGGGAGGCCAATCGGCCGACTATTGTTGCGCCCAAGGCGCCGGCGGCCGGCGCGCCTGCCGTACCGGCGGCGTCGGTCGCTGACAAAGTCCGGGGCTTTGTGTCCTATGACCGGAAGCCACTGCCGTACCGTCCTGAGGCAGAGCGCATCAAGGACTGGGACGAGGTGCACGACCACTCTGGCACGGCGGCGCACGCTGCTCTGCTGCACACGCAGTCTGCTCGCTGCATGGAGTGCGGCACGCCCTTCTGCCACACGTCCTCGACCGGCTGCCCTCTGGGGAACAAGATCCCTGAGTTCAACGACCTGGTGCACAAGGTGAGGGGGGTGGGTGGGTCGGTTGCAGTCGCCCGGGTGACGTCTAGTCATGCGAGATTTGCGCAACACAACACCAGCGGCTGCAACGGTCAAGGACCAGCAGCAGCGCTAACATGTGAAACGGAAGGGAGATGAGGGTGACGAGGAAAAGTCTGCATGGAAGGAACATACGGATGTCAACGTCATTATATTTTTGCTTTGGACTGCTCCCACAGTTGTTTAGGCTTCCACGCTGCCGGTGAATCTATCGATTTTGGTTAAATTAGTACGTTTTTGCTCTCCACAACACCGCTGCTCCAACCCTGCTATGCTTGGCCGTCAGGGTCGCTGGCGCGAGGCACTGGACCGGCTGCTCGAGACGAACAACTTCCCCGAGTTCACTGGGCGTGTGTGCCCGGCGCCCTGCGAGGGTAGCTGCACATTGGGCATCATTGAGCCGCCCGTGTCCATCAAGAGCATCGAGGCGACCATCATTGATAAGTAAGAGAGGAAAGGCTGTTAAGAGGGCTCGATCTCGTTTTTAGGAAGAGGACTAGGCCTTGGCCAGGTACTCATGCGGAATTCTTTTTACCTCGTTTAGCATCATGTAGCTTGAGAGGGACATAGGACCGGAGGCGGAACGATAGGAAAAGTAGGGGTAGTGGTCCCGCGCAAACTGCGTCCTGCAATGCGGCTTGCCTGGCCAATTGTTCGCTTCTTATAGCCAACCAACTGGCTGAATGCCGCTGCCGTGGAGTGTGACGTGCTTTTCGTGCTCTGTCCGCTACAGGGCGTTTGAGGAGGGCTGGATGGTTCCCCGGCCGCCCAAGCTGCGCACGGGTCGCCGTGTGGCGGTGGTGGGCAGCGGACCCGCGGGTCTCGCCGCCGCGGACCAGTTGAACAAGATGGGACACGAGGTGACGGTGTACGAACGGGCCGATCGCGCCGGCGGTCTGATGATGTACGGCGTGCCCAACATGAAGGCTGGCAAGGAGGATGTCGTACAGCGCCGTGTGGATCTTATGGCGGCAGAGGGTGTGAAGTTCGTGCTGAATGCCCACGTGGGCGTCAACGTTGCGCCCCAGGTACATCGGTGGCAGTGGACGTGGAAGGAACAGTGCAGTGCAGTTCATTGTCATGTACATGGTTAGGTCGTAAGGGGGGTTGCCAGCTACCTGGCCAACACGTCGTGTCGCGCCATCGTACCCTGCTCACGCACCGACCTTGTTAACTATTCCCCCTCGCTCCCCCTGCCCCCTGCGGCCCTAGGACTTGGTGAGCGGCCACGACGCGGTGGTGCTGGCGGCCGGTGCCACCAAGCCCCGCGACCTGCCTGTCCCTGGTCGCGACTTCTCGGGAGTTCACTTCGCCATGGACTTCCTGACCGCCAACACCCGCTCGCTGCTGGACAGCGGCCTGCAGGACGGAAAGTAAGCGGGCGCGATTACCCGGAACATGGGACGGGCTGCTGCTGATGCGGTAGGAAACAGCGAGTATGGTTGGTCGTCGTAGGCAATGGCGGCGGCTGTTGGATCCCCCGGACATCACATGCGGACATGATGATGACTATATAAAGCTTAGTGGACGCAAATGACCCGGATGGCAGGCGTCATTTTGTTTCGGATGACGTGCATCAGCATGCCTCACGTTGCTTATGCAAGTTGCAGGCGTTTATTACAACACCTCCCCCCTTTGCCGTTTGCTCATCATCATGTGCAACCCCTGGTTCCCCCTGTCTCCCCTCGCGATCCTGCTGTAATCTCCTGCTTCTGTGCATTAGATACATCAGCGCCGCGGGCAAGAAGGTTGTGGTGATTGGCGGTGGCGACACGGGCACGGACTGTATCGCGACGTCCTTGCGGCACGGGGCGACTTCCATTGTGAACCTGGAGCTGCTTGACAAGCCGCCGGCCACTCGGGCTAAGAATAACCCCTGGCCGCAGTGGCCGCGAATCTTTAGGTACGTGCTACTGCTACTGCTGCTGTAGCCCTCGTGCGGTGTCCTGTGGATGTGTTCTGTCAGGACTGCGCTGGACACCTGGGAGCAACCGTGTCATGTACCCCGGCCACGTTGCAAAATGATCCATGGCCTCCTGCCGCCACCCCTCCTGGACCTCCCCGCCGCAGGGTGGACTATGGCCACGCGGAGGCCTCACACGTGTACGGCGCCGACCCGCGCACATATAACGTTATGACTAAGCGTTTCATTGGGGACGAGCAGGGCCGCCTGAAGGGTGTCGAGATTGTCACTGTCAAGTAAGTAAGGGGCTATTTCGTTGCATTGTCCCGGGCCCCCGTTCCTGTTGGCAATACTCCATATTGTAGTGCAATGTCGACCGCACGCGCAACCGAACGTGTCTCGTCCTTTAGGACTTCCAAACTTGTCAAAAGCGGTCGTTCTCGTACTAACCCTCTAGGTCGCCGTCTTCGCCGTTTTGCCTATCTGCCTACCTCCACTGCCCAGGATGGAGAAGGACCCCAAGAGCGGCCAGTTCCGGCCCGTGGAGCAGCCCGGTACGGCTCGTGTACTGGAGGCGGACTTGGTGCTGCTGGCCATGGGCTTCACCGGGCCGGAAGACAGGCTGGCCACCGCCCTGGGGGTGTCGCAGGATGAGCGCAGCAACTTCAAGGTGCGGGATTAGGTGCCTCCAGCAAATAGCGAAGCCAAAGCAAGAGGGGCGGCCGCCCACCACCAAGGAATATGGTATTGCTTTTGCAGGAAACGTGTTCGCCGTCCGTCCGTTCTCGGGTAGTAGCTCTCTGGGGAAAGAGTATTCTTCCGGAAAGAGATGTTTCCGCGGACACCCTCGCTGCCCTCCCTCGCTCGCTATCGCTGCAGGCCACGTTCGGCGACTTCGCGACGAGCATCCCTGGAGTGTTCGCGGCGGGTGACTGCCGCAGGGGCCAGTCCCTGGTGGTGTGGGCTATCCGCGAGGGCCGTGACTCCGCTGCTGCTGTCGACAGGTGGGTCTCTCTCTTACAGCCAGTGGCGGGTCCGGACGTGCTGTTCGTCGGTTGGTGCACCTGATGGGGTACTGATGGTGGTGGTTGCCGCACTAAGTTGCGGTGCTGTTTATATGCCGCATTTGAATATGAGTATAAGGGTAACCCTGTGGTTTCCGTCCCCTTTGGGGAGTTTTGTTTGGCTCACACGACTGGAAGCCAACGACGTTAGAGGCGAAGGCTGGAGCTAAACCCTTAACGTGTGCGCTTGCCTTAGGGCTTATAAAATGTGAAGAACGTATGTCCGTGTGAAAATAAGGTTTATTGTAGGTATCGGTCCTGGACGCGGTCGACCTCTGTTCATACATTTCGTGCCCTCGTTCGCAACTCCCATACACCTATACAGCCGCATACAACAACACACACCGCATGCAATGAAATGCAGGTATCTGTCAAAGCAGGCGGGCAACGGGCTCCTTGCGCAGCCCCTGGAGGTGCGCGGCGGGATCTATGACGTGTCAGGGGCCGTCATCGCCAGGACCGCTGCTCCCTCGTCGCCGCGGGATGCGTCTCCCAAGCGACCTTCGGTTGCAGTCTGAAGTCAGACCACCTAATTGACAGCTATGCCGAGCTTAATAGTAGAATGCGGTGACGTCGCGTATTGCGATCCACCGTCTAGCTGGCTGTGACTGCCGTGCATTGCAGCAGTCCTGTGTAGCGGATGACGGCGAGACAGGCCTCCTCAGTTGCGGCAGGCGGCGTCCTCGCGTTATCTGGTGAAATGAAATCACGGCGGGCGGGGTGTGGCTGATATTGTGCATGCCGTGGTGAACGCCGTCATTTCCTGTATGTATGTATCCCTTGGGCGTTAGGAACAAAGCCGAGAAACGTTCAATCCGGCACGAATTGTACAGCAGGGTTAGCGGAGGACGCGAATGCTAGGGCAATAAAAGAGAATAAAAGAATGGTAGTCCGTAAAATGGCGATCTTTTTTGCTTTCGTGTATCTTAAAGTGAAACGTTGTGTAGCATTATGCTGAGAGGTCTGTGTCCCGAATACACATCGGATGACAACAGTCGGGTCGAAAGTGAACGAGGGGGAATGATTGTTAGGGCCGGGGTTGGCAATGGTCTCGTATCACCATTGGACGTCCTTACTGTTGCCGCAAGATAGCATCGCAAGGATGTCTCAGTTCCTTGGTGCGCTAATTGGGCTTCCGTTTGGGATGCAGGAGAAATACTTTCTTGCCTTTGTTTCTTGGTACCTTTTGATTGTCCTGGGCAGCTGAAGCGGTCTAACTTGAAGTAGCGCCCCTATTCTGTGTACCTTTGTTCGGGTGGGGTCTGGTTACATGTCTATATTAGGGGATTGGCGACTGAGCGGTCGGGCCAGGGTGCTTTGGTGATGTGCTCAGATATGCTCCGCAGTGTCGGAGAGGATTCTAGTTTTTGGTCTTTCGTCGCGAAAGGTTTTTGTCTTCGCGTTTATCATGTTCTGTAACGTTGTAGGTAGGTGTCATCACCACGAGTCTCTACAAGGCGAGGGCATGACACACTATAGAGCAAGATGTTTTTGGTTTTGATGTTGTGCAGCAGAGTGGCTGATTTAAACTATGGTGTGGTATCAACCCGATGATGTTATCATATCATGCATGTATGCCAGATTGGTAGTGCGATTCTCTTTATTTGTACGGCAGATTTGATGTAATTATATTAAAAGCACGTTTACATCATGTATGACGTAATTAGCCTGCGTGTGCGTCTCTGCAGCGGGAACATAGAGTGCCCGGTCCCCACACTCCCCTCCGGGATGTAACCCTCGCCGCGATGAGGCACATACCACCTTAGTCCGCCTTAGTCCGTTACCACACGTACATATACAAAGTTCTACAGCGAACGTAAAGTGTGGCACTATACTGACTATACTGTCGTCTGGTGGCGTCGACGACGACAGTGGCCACATGAACAGCACAGGCAGGCGATGTTCAGCTGCATTTGCGTATTTGCACGCACGGGCGCACTGGTCGCAACTTGTCTGGTCGCAACTTGTACACGATACCTAATCCCGCTTTACAAGGGAGACAAGCTCTCTGGGGCACTGGAGCCCCCTCGTCATTCTGAGTACAAAGCATTAGACATCGCCAGTGAACATGCCATAGAGCCCGGCCGAGCAACCAACAACTGCCAACCTACCGCGCGGACGCGAACCTACACAACAGCGATACACCAGACGTCTGCTTAGAGGTCCTCGACAGCAGCGCCGCCACAACGACAACTCAACCAAAAACATACAGCTGCAACAACCGGCGAGGCGAGGTCCGCACGGCCCTCCATCCAGCGCGGCCCTCCGTGGACGCCTCCACACTGCGGTGGTACGGCCCGTACACTGAAGGACAGACAGACATGCGTACGACAATACATGAGCGAAGAATCTTCATTCCGAGGGGGCCAAGCAATGACTTTTGGAAGAAGTTAAACGGCATAATTTGCCCCAGCGCGCGCCTCACCTCACCTCTCCTTCCGGCATTGTACCGCACCGGAGGGCCTTTCCCGCGCCGCGGGAGAAAAGACCGCTGCGGCCCCGTGAACCCTTCCAGCGTTAGTCGGTCGGTTGTAGCGGTGGACGAGAACGCCTATATACACAATTCCGCAGCCAACCAAGCCCGCAGGTGTCCGAGCCAAAGCACATAACCGTGCACACGCACACACACACGTGCACATACACTCATACATGCGTGGGTCGCAGTACATCATTTACATACATACATTCCTCCGGGGCCTCCGGACCTCGCAGCGGCAGCAGCGGCAGTGCCTACTTCAGGCTCCTTCTCACAGACGGCAGCGGCAGCTGGCCTCTAACCAAGCTATGCTTAGCAAATGTGTGCGTGCAGATAACAAGTACTTACATACATACGTACATATTCACGTGCAGTATAGCAAACATGGGCCCAGAGTCCCCAGTCAGCGGTACATCAGTCAGATAAACCGGACGACACATTCTCTCTTTTTCTTTGCTTGCGTGTGGGTGTGTGGGTGTGGTGAAGGGGAGGGGGGGCACTTGCCATGGGAAACAGAGACACTCATAAGTACATACGTACAGCAATACATGCAGATATACATGCATACGAACACGCAAGGGGGGCTCCATCAGTTATGCAATCTTTTGAAACCACATAACCGATCCGCTGCAGAGTGTCACCAAGTAGGAGCCGGCTCGTATCACCGTCCCCAAGGGGGGAGATGGCGCTCATCCCTGGAGTAAGGATGGTCCTCACAACAAAAAAAGTACGATGAAAACCGCCGGGCCCAGTCGCAACCATGTATAGCTCCGAACCGGACTCCAGGCCGCCTCACAAACTTCACTCCCGAGACACAGGACACAAAGCACAGTCCCCTGCCGCCACCGCTCACCCCCCGCACCCCCGCTGCCGGTGGCGTGTGCCTGATGGGCCCCCCAAAGTTAAGACTCTTCTCTTGTTCCTCTCTGCTTGCATGCAAGTATAATATACTGTTTGCCAGTTCTGGTTTGCGTGACTAGTAGTAATTGACTACACATGGAAACAGCCGCCATAGCTATTCGTCAGCCCATCACACACCGCCACACCGGTGTAGGCGGTGCAGCCACCGACCAATAATTGAGGCTTCGGTCTCTTTTGAGGCTACATGCCGTCCCGTCCTGCAGCCACCGCCAACACACTGAAGAAAGACATCCCAGCCACCTGCGGAGCCTCATCTCCTCACCCCTCCCTGCTCCGGGGTCCCCAGCTTCCCCTCTTAACTCCCCCTCCACCTCAACCCCCTTACTCCCCCTCCATCATCCGCTCAGCCCGAGCTAGCAATACCCCTCGCCTGCAGCGAGATCTGCTGCGGCCCTGTCCCTGTCCCTGTCCCTGTCGCGGGCTGGGCAGCTGGGCCCCCTGGAGCCGCGGCGGCGGCCGCCGTCGCCGCCGCAATGGCTCCGTTGATGATCAGCGCTCTCTCCCGACTGCGGCGGTAGTTCCAGTGGTGGTGGTGCGGGTGGCATTGCCCACTGTTGCTGCCGCCACCCCCGCCACCACTGCTGTTGCTGCATACGCTGGTCTCGGAGCACAACGACGTGGCCGAGGCGGGCCGACTGGCGCCTCCCCCCCAGCCGGCGCTGCTTCTCCGCCCCGGGAACTCGATACTGCACTGCACAGCGGGGTGCTGCACATCTGCCCCGCCGACCACCGGGGGTTGGGGGGCAGGGCCGGTAGCCGACGTCAACGGCGCCGCCGCAGCAAAGGCAGCTGTGTGCGCGTCCATAGCGGCAGCAGTGCTGCCGGCGGTAGTGGCAGCAGCTGCAGCAGCAGTGCTGGCTGTGCCAGCGCCTGAGGAGGACCGACGCGGCATCTGGGGCGCCAGAGGCGGTTTCGGAGCGAACGGCACTGCTGACGCGAACGATGATTGATTACTGCCCTCGTCCGTGCTACTCCGCTGCGCGGGGGGGCCAGCGGCAGCAGCGGCGGCGGCAGTGCAGACCAGGGAGGTCTCCGGCGGGTGACCCCCTTGCGCCGCCGCCACCGCCTCCGGCCCCTCCCCGACACCGTTATGAGTGAGGATGTGGGAGCTGGTGGAGTACACCTCCCACTGCCGCCGCCGGGGCCGGGGTGGCAGCAGGTGCGCCTGCTGGCCCCCCTCTGCGGCTGCTGCGCTGCTGCTGGTCGCAGGCGGGCTGAGCAATCCGAATCGGTCTCGTGTGTGGGGGGGGTCAGTCACCTCGGGGCAGTGGAGAGGGGCAGGAGCCACCCGACCCAGGGGCAGGAACCCGGGATTGGAATTGCTACCGCTGCTACTGCTACCGCTATTGCTACCGGCACTGGCGCGTGGCGAGGTGGTCGGGGGTGAGAAGCGGCTGAGGCGGCTGCCAGCGGCACTACCGCCACCCGTTGGGCTGTCCCGGGGCCGGACATCGTTGGACACCACCACCGCGACACCGCCGAGGGGGGGGGCCGGGTCGGCGGCGTCAGTCGGTCCAGTGGTAGGAATTACTACTGCGGCTGGGGAGCCAACGGCTCGCCCCAAGGACGGAAACAAGTTACGCCGTACACCCCCGTCTTCGTCTGCGCCGCCACAGGCAGCCTCGTTCAGGATGCGGACCGCACGTCCGAGGTGTGTCGGAGCCGGTGTGTCGGGAGCCGCAGTCACACATGAAGACCCCTGCTGCTGCTGCTGCTGCTGCTGCTGGGGCGGTGGTGGTGGTGGCGTCCTGAAGCCGTTTGGAGGTGCTGCTGCAGCTGTAGCTGTAGCACGGGGAATGCGGGAGTCACTGGCCTCACTGCAAAGAACACGTCCGTACTCCTCACGGCTCACCCGCATGCTCGGCATCAAGGGGCCGCCGACCCGTGTGCTCACTGCCTGGCCGCTACTGCCACTGCTGCCGCTACTGGCACCGCTGCTCATAAGGTTGCTACTGCTGCGGGAGCGGGGGCCCCCGGGAGCCGGCCCTGGTGCCACTGTCACCGAGGAGGACGCGGTGAAGGACACGGACCTCGCCGTACGCCAGGAGTCCGCACTGCTGACGACGGGGCGGGCGGCAGCGGCGGAGGCTGTCGTACCGGTTGACATGGATGACGGCGCCGCATGACTAATGCTCATGTCGTCGCAGTGGCTGCCGCCGCCGCTGCTGCTTCCACCCCCTTTTTCACTACCCGCATGGGCCGCTGCCGCCCCCGCGGGTCCCAAGGCCGGTTCGGCGATAAGACGCGGCGTCCGGAAGGGTGACGTGGCGGAGTCGCATGCGGCGTTGGGGGCCCTGATGGGCGCCAGGGTGATGGTGGTGGTCCAGCTGGTGTCCGTCCCCACTGCTGCCGCCGCGTTCATGGGCTGCCCGGGGGGAGCCCCTGTCCCTCCTCCTCCGCAGAGCCCCTCCCTCGCTTTCATGTGTACCTCGCCGCTGTCGTCGTACCCCTCACAGTACCCCGCGGGGCCGCCCGCAGCGGCAATGGCGTCTGGGGCCTTGCGGCTGCTGCTACCTTGCCACATGCGCCACATAGAGGCGGGGCGGTAGAGGAGGGGAGGCTCCGAGGTGACGGCGGAGGAGACGGCGCCGCCAGTGCCAGCCGCTGATGACGTGGCGACGTCGCCGGACTGCGGCCGCAGCGCCCCGGGCGACAGAAGGGCCTTACTTCGCTTCCATGGCGGCGATTTGCGGTGGCCCTTGAGGAGGTGGTGATGAGTCCCCTTGTTGCGCTGCTGTGCTGACGGGGACCTCTGGGCCGCCGCATACCGCTCAGGCGCTACCGCCCTGGCTCGGTGAGGCCCCGCGAGGGGCCCCGTGCGGGGGGCTGCTGCGGAATGGCGGCCCGAGGGAGGAGGCTGCTGCCCTCCCGGTCCCGCCCCCTGCAGCCGCTGCGGGGGGCCCTGCTGCGGTGCTGGGGGCTGGGAGGACGGGACATCCAGGATGCTGCTGAAGCGCCCGACCCTCTCCGCCTGGCGGGAGGCCGCAACCGGAGGCCGCAACACCAGCTGGTGCTGCTGCGGGTGCTCTTGCTGCGCATCTCCAGCTGCCGGTGTCGCTCTGGAGATACTTTGCACTCCAGGAGGGCCACCACCACCACCACCACCAGTAACAGCTGCTACTGCTGCTGCTACACCTGGCCCCTGGCCCCGCAGCTCTATCTGCGACTGCCGCGTCCGCTGCGGCTGCTCACGGGACTTGCGAGTCCAGGGCACCAGACTGCTGACGCCGCTCACCTCCGCGGCGGCCCCCCCCGCCCCAACAGCACCAACGGGAGCCACATTTCGCGACTGTGGACTGCCAACAGAGCCACCGCTGCGCCTCCGCGGCGATAACGACAACAGCGCCTCGATTGCGGAGGGGGACAACTCGCAGCTCGCCGCACCACCACCGCTGCTCGCGTCGTTGTTGTCACCGTACAGACTTCCGGAGCTGCTGGGTGAGCTGCTGCCGCTGTGGCTGCGGCGGTGTTGGGCGGGGGCCGGCGGCAGGCGCAGCGGGGACGGCTGCGGCTGATGATGCAATAGCGGCGGCAGTAATGCAGACGAGGGTGCGGGGGGCGGCTCCCAGGTGAGCGGTACGACGGGCGGCGGCGTACGACGCGACGGCGGCATGTCCGGCGGCTCCAGTGGGCTGCCGGGCGTTCTGGGCTGCAGGCGCGGCGGCAGTAGCAGTGGCGAGGGCCGCTCAGGGCCGGCACTGCGGGCGCGGATGCAGTGTGCTGGGCCCCGGAAGCCGCCGGGGCTGCCGCTGCCGTACCTCACCCCATAACCACCATAGCCTCCGCTGCCGCTGCCGCCGCGTAAAGCCCCGCAGCCCCCCGTAGTGGGTGAGGGCGTCCGAAAGATGCCCTTCCCGCCGCCGTCATAGCCGCCAGCCGCCGCCACAGCCACAGCCGCGTGGCAGGGCCCCGCAAGCAGAAAGCGGTCAGGAGTCAGGAAGCGATTGCTACAGCTACTGCTGCTACTGCCGCCGGCAGTTGCCGGGGGGTGCAGGGGCGAGGGAGTACGGAAGGCGGCCCCGGGACCACCCGGGAGCAGCGCCACCGCCGAGCTGCAGCGGGCCACACCCGGGTGAAGGCCGTCACGGCGCATGGCGCCCCCAGCGCCCTGCTCGGGCGCAGATCCGGGGGCTCCGGAACCGCAACCGCTTGCGTGGGCGGCCGCAGACGCAAGCGCGTTGGGTGAGGGGCGCATCAGCAGTGCGGCACACCGCTCAGCCGCCAAACCCTGGAGCGGCGCCTGCTGAAACAGCTGCTGGTGCTGGTGCTGCTGGTGCGGTGGCGACGGTGGCGACGGCGGTGACGGCCGCGGCGGGGTCAGCCCCACGGCAAGGCCTCCAGCCAGCTGCTCAGTTGCTGCGGTGTGTTGCTCCTCCTCACCCTCCTCCTCGTCCTGCTGCTGCTGCCAAGCCACGGAGGGAATCCTCCGGAACCCCCCGGGCTGCCCCCCGGTCACAACAACAACACAGCTGCTACTGCTGCTGTTGACGGGCCCCGATGGCGTCGCCGGCGCTAGCGATGACGTGGCAGCAGCATGTCGTACAACGGACAACGCAGCCGCCCCCGACGCGACCAATGATGACGTTGATGAAGCCGATAGTGATGACAATGGTCTACTTGACGATTGGCGGACGCACGGACGCTCGTCCTGCTGGCCGGCGGGGCAATCATCGTACGGCTCACGCTGCTCCGAAGCCAGGTGGTGTGTCGCAACTTGGCCGCTGGCGCTGTCACCGCCAGTGACCCCGGTATGTGCGCATCCCGGCTGCTGATGGGTTTGGTGGTGGTGGGGCTGCGGCGGAGGGAACTGATAGAACCTGGATCTCCCGGCTGGTGGCGCTACTGGCTGCTCCACACATCGCCCCCCTGCCCCGGGGGCCTCTTCCGGCGGCTGCCACCCCCCCTCTGTGCACTGCCGCTGCGGGCACCACAGTCCTCGAGCTGTGTCCACCAGCACCCCCCCGCACTCCGAACAGACGGGGACATCCCCTTCGCCGCCGGCACCACCGGTGCTGCACCTGGCGCAGATATCGCGAGCCAGCGAAGCCTCCGCTGCTGCGATGGCCGCTGCGGTGGCCGCTGCCTCCCTCCAAGCCTCAGGCGGTAAGCGCTTCCACAGGGGTTCAGCCACTGCTAGAGCCGCCCGCTCCGCTTCGGCTTCGGAGCCCCGCTTCTGACAGAGCTTGCTCCGCCCCGGGCCCTGCTGCTGCTGCTCCCGCGGCTGTTGGGAGGGGGAAGTCGTGAGGGCCGCCAACGCCGCCTCGACACCACCTTCGGGTGGGACAGTAGCTGCTAGTTCTATAGCACCAGGCTGCAGCCATCTAGGCGCCTCCACAGCCGGAGCCGCGTCCCGGGGCCGTTGTGATCCGGGGCTTAGGAGCCCCTGCTGGCGTTGGGGGTGGGGATGGGGACTCGGTACGCCGGGCTGGCGAGAGGCCGATGGAGGCTGGCGCCCAAGCGCCGCCTCTCCACTGCCCACGATTGACGCCACGGCGGCGGCGGCTCGGCGGTTCAACACTTTCCGCTGGCCCCCCCTTCGGTCCGGGGAGCTCCCCCCCTGGAGCGGCTGCACGGACCCGTCCACGTGACCCTGGGCCTGATCCAGATCTGAATCCCGTGGTAAGCCCTGATGCCCCCGCACCGTCTCCCTACACCCCTGCTCCTCCTCCCCCTCCCTGCGATGCAGCTGACGCGGGTGCCGTGGTGATGGCGCCACGGGCAGCTCACCCGGGAACAAACCCGAGTTGGCGGCGGCGGCGGCGGCGGCGAGGACTTGAAGAACGTTTGGGCTGGCGGGCCCCTGGGCTGCTGTGTCGCCCCCGCGGGCGGTTGCGGCCGCTCCCGCTACCGGGGTGTCGGGTTCTGAGGGTCCGCAGGTCCAGATGTCGGAGCGGACGTAGCGGCCGGAGGATATGGAGGAGGGCGTGACGGGGATGTAGTCCTCGGGCCGCTTGACGGCGAACTTGGGGCTGATGGCGGACAGCAGCGCCCGCAGTATGTCAGATCTGCGGCCCGGTGGGGCGGTAGACGGGGGGGGTGTTAGACGGGCAGGGGTGGGCAACACGGGGTGGCAATATGGCTCAGCAAGGCTCCGCGAGGCGGGGGTCAATGAGAGGTTGAAAACGGCGGCAGCAGCAGCAGCCGCCCGGGACGAGACGGGCCAAGGACATCCGGGGGTGTGCAGCAACACGGAACTGAGCAAAGTACAGTGCGGGAGAGGGAGAGGGAGATGCGGGAGAGGGAGATGCGGGAGAGGGAGATGCGGGAGGGCAAGGCCGCAATCAGCGCACTGGGTGCTGCGGGGGTACATTCCCGCCCAGCCCCGCATTACGGACACATAAACCCCTCCTAACACAAGCCCCTCCTAGCAACACATCCTGTTGCTCTTTTCCTTTGACAGAGTCCTCCACCCCCTAGGGGTCACCCGGCGTACTGCGTGCTACTGCGCATGCTGCTGTACTGCGTGTGACCTGTGTACTGCTTCATTCTCACCCGTACGGCGACTCCGGAGTATCCTCTTCCTTAAATAACCATTCCCAGTACTCCTCATCGCCGTCCGTGGGCCCATCTGGTGCAGCGTATTGCCCCGGCCGCTGCACCGCCATTCCTCCACCCTTATTATTGTTGTTGTCGAAACGTACGGCTGCCTGGACAAGATCCACGGATCTGCCCTGCACGTACGGCAAGTCGGCAGGCCGATGATGATGCTCATGTTGAGACGGTTGGGGGGAAAGAGCGGCTGCCGACGCGGCGTGTTGATGTTGTAGCGGCGCCTTGTTGCTACATCCCGACATCCTTGGCCCCGGTGGAGGGCGCGGTGGTGGTGGTGCGGGCCGGGGGGGGTGCTGGCCATCCAGCAAGCCGCGCAGGCGCTGGTGATAGGGGAGTGGTGCGGGTAAGCAACGGGCGGGCTGCGGTGTGGCTGCTGCGGCGCTGTAGGGGCGGCGCTGCTGCCCATCCGCCCCGCCGCGACCGACGGCTGCAGGGGAGGCGCTACGCCGGTCGAGGTCGCGGTGCTGGCGGCCTGGCCGGGGCACCTCACCATCTACTGTGCAGGCACGGATGCGAACAGCCGCTAGAGGCGGCCGCAGCCCTGCCAGTCCTACCACACCTGGACAGAGGCCGTGCGGCTTGGATGATGCTGAGATGCTGCGCTGGGCCCGAGAGTTGCTGGGGCTGCTGATAGGTGAGCGGGATGCAGAACCCTGACCGCCATCATCCGAAGGCCGTAATGCCCTGCCTTTAACTGCAAGGGGGCTCTGGATGACTGGCTGAGGAGCTGCAGGCTTACACGCTGGCCCGGACCCTGAAGAGCTCGCACGGCGCGCAGGAGCTGACGCGCATCGTGTTCTCGTCATCACCGTTCTTAAGTGGCTTCACGGTAAGGTACAAATTCTAATTTCCTGTCATATGCATAAAAATGGCTGCGGTTAGCGCAGCAAAGGAAGCAAGCCTTTGTACAGTTCTTGGCGAACAGAAATCGCAATAACAAGCAGTTTGAAGCTAGCCAAAACATACGAAATTAAAGCATTACGATTTTTGTGACGATAATCCTTCAGGAAGATAGCAGTTGAAGCCGCCTACCTTGCCTTCCATGCCTTGAACATAAACATGCGAGCCGCGTTCACCGCAACAGCTGTCACGAGCGCTTTGGCCCCTAATGAACCGAACACATGGAGAACTAGTTTCCAGCTTGTGCCTCAATTACTACGACGAGGCCAGATAAATCGCTGTTTCTTGCCAGGTTGATGTTACTACCCGACTGCTTCTTCCGGTCCAGTGAGAATACCAAGGACATATGCTTTGGGAGGTGAGTCGAGGCATCGACCAAGTGGTCGAGTGTACGTGTACGTCACATGCCCTTTCGAGTCGAAGGTTGCAAAGCGGTTACATACTCGGCCAACATTTCCGTAGTCATACGTTATATTACTGGTGCTGTGGATTCAAGTGGGAGACCGTACTTCGTTTGGTTACCCTAACTAACCAGGTAGCTGCGCTGTCTCCCCTACCTTCTCTTTAGGTTCCCTGTACTCGCAGCCAAGTGATACGCAGGGCAAAATGAAGCGCACACGTTAGAAAAAAGTATGAACACTCGGCTCTGAATTCCTTGGCTGATTGATTTCTCGCGGCTTAGCCGTTACCGGCGGTTAGCCTGGCCTGCAGTGAGGTAGTGCAAGCCTCTTCCAGCTTTTCACCTGGTTCAGGCAAGGACTCCGTATCCACGTCAGTCGGCGGCGGTGTCTGTTAGCGGACAACAAACGGGTCGGAGGCTCAGAAGCTCGGAAGCTAGGAAGCTGCCTCGCTGGATCCCGTCCTCCATAAACTCCCCACGTCTGAACACACCCTCAAGCGGCATCACGAGCAACTGCGTTGAGTTGTGATGCAGTAAGTTGCATTAAGTCTCTCTCTTAAGGATAGAACGGTGGCTAAGACTCTTACGGCTCCTCAGCCGCGAGCAACCAAGTCGCCACAACCTTTTTTCAAAACAACTGCAAGTCGCAAAGGCCCTCATGCACGGACGTCTCCATGACATGCAAACGCAAACAACTGCACGCTGTGCAACACAATTATTAATCCCCTCCGCTTTTGGCTCTATCTCAATAGACCGCCAGCGGCACCAACACCAAGACCAGCAGTAGCAGTAACAACCCACCTGCAGTAAACGTACGGAGACACAGTAGAACGCAGTACATCACAGTACGTATCGGAGCCAACAACGAACAGTCCACCCAAGATTTGAAGTGCTGAAGTCGCAACCGCGTTGGGTTTACTTGTCTGTGTTGAACGGGGCATCGTGCAGTAGCCATAAACCTCTCCCTGACGACACACATACATACACGCACACAAACACACGCACACACACACAAACACTGCTACGACAGTGAGTCTAGGGCCTACATCGCGAGTCCACCCCCGGCCTGCTCCGGCCCCACCCGGGCATTCTCCATCCCGACTGACCGACAGACCGACCGACCGACTCACCCCACACCTCCACCTCGACTACTGCACTGCGGAGCTGGTTCGCACCCCCCCCACAGCCCCCCCCCAGCTGCCGGCATCATGGCGCCCTCGGGAGGCCAGGACGTCATTTGGGCCCCCCGGCAGCCGCCAACGGAGCCGCTGCAACGGCAGCGGCCGCAGCCAGCGCAGCTGTATCCGTGCTGGTGGCGGCCGAGGCCGCGGCCAACGCCTTCGCCTTTTTCGCCCTCCGCCTCTGGGAGGACCCCTTCTTGTACTTGTTCTTCCGGTTCTCCGGCGCCACCGCCCTGGTGGCCGCCGCCGGGTCAGCCGGCTGAGGCTGAGGCTGCGGCTGCGGCTGCGGCTGCGGCTGCCCCCCTGCCCCTCCCCCGCTGTGCTCCCCCGCCTGCACCTGCTCCTGGCCCTCCCCGGTCCTAGGTGCCGCCGCCACCCCTGCACCGGCCGTCGCCAAGGTGCCGCACTGCAACCCCCCCTCCACGTACTCCATTGCATCCGGGTCATCGTCCACATCCACACCGTAATCAGACTCGTCCCCCTCGGCATCGAACACATCAACATCGTCGTACATGGCCAGGACCTCCGCCGCGGGATCAGGGCCCCCTAAAACACCCCCACCACCCCCACCCCCACCAACAGTACCCCCCCCACCCCCACCCCCACCCCCACCAACAGTACCCCCACCACCTAAATCTCCATCCACAGTCGCTTCCTGCGCAACAGCGACCGCCTTCTTTCTCTTCCTCTGAGCTTTCCGTCCCGCGTTATTGCGCCGCCGCTTCTTTGTGCTTCCGGCCGCGGCGGTGTCGGGTGACGTCGGGGCCCCCGCGGGCGGCACCTGCAGTGCGGGCCCTGCCGCGGTGCCGGTGGTGGCTGCAGAGGCAGTGTCACCGCGGGCTCGCGTGTGCGGGCTGAGATCAGGTGCCCTGGATCCCCCAGGACAACTGCCACCAGCAGTGGCAGCAGTAGCAGTAGCAGTAGCAGGAGGTGACGCAATTGCCGGCGTTGGACTGCCATCAGCTGCCGCCGTACTGGACCTGGCTCAGCGACACAGCAGCCAGCATGCGCAGTGTCTCAAGTAAGGTTTTACGGCAATTCAATGGTTGATTCGCAATATTAGCATTACAGAGCTGCACCACTCACTTTTTCTTTCGCTTCTTCCGTTTCTTCCGCTCCGCCACCAGCGGCACGTCCGCCGCCTTCGCCACCACCGTACCCGCCGCCTCCGTCGCCACAGCCGCCGTTCCCCCCGCTACAGCCGTCTCCCCAACCGCAGTCCCCGACCCCGCCTTCTCCGCCGCCTTTGCTGCCGCAAGCCCCGACACCACCCTCTCCAGCGCCACTGCCGAGCCAAAGGGTGTCGGTCGACCCCATGCCTTCCGCGCCAGTGTCACCTGCTGCCCCTGTCTCCTGGGCAGCATCACCAGCTTCCACACCAGGGAGTACCGGGGTCGGCCCAGTGCGGCCCGGGAGGGGGGACTCAGGCGGTGCAGGATGTCCTGATCAAGCAACACGGCCCGGTAGGCCTGGTTGGGAGAGGGAAGAGGTGTAGGGGCGGACGAGGCGAGGAGAAAGGGGGTTGGGGGGTGGTCTTGTGTACGTCATGGTGAAAATGTGGCTGGGCGTTGGTTCGGGAGTAGCTAAGGGTGGGTGGAAAGGTGATCGAAAACACGGGCGGGAAGCACAGCAGCTGCCTGGCAAGTGAAGGACAACTGCAGACGCAGTCCGAGCAGCCCAACCTCCTGCCACACCCCCACCCCCACCCCCAACCCCACCCCAACTGGAGGAGCTCGCCCGTGCAGCTCCGAAGTACGTCCACCCTCCAGCGCCACCTCCCCCTTTCCTCTCCCAGCTCACCTTGGGTCTCACCACCACTCCGCAGTCACTGGGTGTGTCAAGGAACAAGGTCTCCGCGCCCCACTCGCGCTCCCAGCTGCGGTTGAGGTACAGCAGCAGACTCAGGAACAGCGGCCGACCGGGCTCCTGTCGGGCCGGGGGGGGGGGTGAGGGGCGGAGGGGAGGGGAAGGGAAGCAGGCCACACGTAAGCGGTTGCTCAGTCCCTGGGAGCCCAAGGGGGAGGGAAGGGCGGGAATCGGGAAGACACGCAGGAGCACAGGAGGGAGGAGGGAGGAGGGGAGCGGGTTGCACAGCGACACGAGCGGTAGTGCGGAGTGACAAAGCGAGATGTTGTACATACGGATAGGCAGTTGCCGTACAACCGAGACGCGGAACCAGCCGAATGAGGCTGTCCAAGGTCGTCCAGTTCGAACTGGGTCCGAGTACGAACGTCGTTTGCCTGGGGACCCACACCAACGTTATCTGCTGCGTCGTACCCGATTAACGTACTGCCCGTACGCCAGTGTCCATGGGGACGGGTACGGCAATGTTGACGGATCCGCGTCCACATGCCATGAATACGTGTCGCCGTACACTGCGGCATTTGCCACGAACCTGCAGCGACATCTCCCAATCCCCCAGGGGGCTGAATGTGATCGGAACGAAAACCGTTATACGTGGCGGCCGGGCAGGGGAGCGGGTACGGCGGGGAGGGTGGGTGAGGGTTTCGGGGGGACACGACACAGCAGCCTTCTTATTCCGTACTGCAGTACAGTACACAAGCGGGATGCCAGAGGCGAACCCTGTTGTTACCCCGGGGGGTACCGATAACCCGAACTCCTCCTTCGCCCTCGACTTGGCCCACCTGGCAAATGACAAATAACGACTCAAACGTAATGCCACCCATTCCCACCCCGCATTCGCCTCCCCTCTCCCCCCACCTCCCTTGCAGCCCCAGCCTCCTGCGGCCCCACTCACTGGTTGCAATCCACGCTGAGCCCGGGAGGCGCTGAATCGTCCGCCGCCTCCTCCCCAGCGTCCGCCCCCCTCCCAGCCGCCATGACCATGTCCCCGTCGCCTGCTGCCGCCGCCCCGTCTTCCACGCCTAACTGCTCTTCTCCCAAATTCCCCCCGTCATGCTGCCGCACTCCCTTGCACTTGCCCGAGGTCTGGATCTGGATCAAATCCTGGTTTTGGTTTTGGATTTGAACCTGGGAAGTGCATTGGTTCTGGATCTCGTCCGAGGGCATGTGGGCAATGAGGTAGTCTGGGTACAGCAGCTGCAGGCGGCTCTGCACCTCCACTCTTGCGGCTAGGGCGGTGGCGGCCAGGTGCCGCAGCCACTCGCCTCGTAGCCCCCAGGTGGGGTCCGCATCAGCCCTGTCCCGAGTGGCTCGCTCCCACTTGTCTCCGGGGGGGGGCATCTTGGGGTCCCAGTCTGGAGGGGGCCCACGGGGGGAGGGAAGAAAGAGGGGTGTGCGGGTGTTTGTGTACGTTTTAAGTTAATCTGAGCAGCGATACGGGAGCAGGCCGAAGTCCCATGTGTGTGTATGTATGTGTGTGTCCGGGGAACACCACAGGGAGGTTCAGGGGGGTTAGTGGGGTGGGGTGGGGGGCCTTGGGGGTGTGGTTTCTGGGTTGGGGTCTGTGAGAAGTCAGCGAATTCGGGGTCCGGGAGTTTGGGGGGTTGAATCGACCAAGTGGCGGAGGTGCAGGTGAGGATAGTGACGTGCGGAGGGGGAGCAGGGTGCAGTGCTGGGGAGAGTTTGGGGATTCGGCAAGTGAGTAACGGATCATCATCTGATACGGCAAGTGCCAAGGCCTGGAGAAGGTTCTACTCCGAGATTGCCCGCCGGCCTGCATGTTCAAAGGCCCCTAATACACACCTGGCTGGGTTATGAACTCCAGCAGCTCCTTCCGCTCCGGCTCGTCAATGAAATCGTCCAGCACGACCAGGTGGGCCTTATCTACCCGCGCGGCACCGGTGGAATCCGGCACGATGCAGGCGTCCAGGGTCAGGTTGAGGGCCACCCGCGTACTGCTGGGCCGCCAGGAGGTGGCGTGAGTTGCGATAGGCCGTAAGTTGAGGGGATTGAAAGGGGCCGGGTTTGCGGAGGAGGAAGGGCCAGCATTGGCTACGGTGAGGACCGCGTTCCCTGGTGGCTTTTGAGTTGATGTCAGCCCTGATGATGCTGCGTCCTTCATGGTTGCCACGGCAACGTAGCAGCCAGCGGCTAGTTGGAGAGGGAGAGAAGCTGTCCGCTATTGTGTGTGTCCGTAAGCCAGAGGTAAAACGTTAATCGGAAGTTCCAATTTCATGTAGGGACATGAAGACCAGATGCGTCACACGCTCTCGGTGTGCCTCCCGACGTTGCTGCCTCGGAACGCTCCGGACAATAGAAGCACGATTAATTTCATGCTATTCAATAATGAAACATATGCTCGTCTATACTGATTTCATCATTGCATGTATTCCTTACAGCTGAAGAAGGTGCTGCTAACGTGCGCTGAAGTAACCTGCTGCGAGCATGCGATATGGCAATAATAAAAATAGAAAACGTATGCATTTACCATCTGTTGCGAAAGTTCATAAAAACAGGAGTGCAGGGAGTGCAGGGAGCATGCAAGGACTACGTCATGAAGCGCCATAAGAAAGCATGTTCTCTGCAACACTTGGCTAAATATTTCTTCAAAATTTCTTGGCTAAATGTATATTTGAAAGAGCAAGACTTCCTCACTGCAAAGTTTGTTCCACAGGCTGATGTTATGCGATAACTCGATCACAGTGTAATCATTATCAGCTAATAGTATTTTAAATTTGGGAATATGGATATTCTACAGCAAATTGATAGCATACCAGATCCCGTCGTGGCTGACAAAGCCTG
The DNA here is from genome assembly GCF_000143455.1 of Volvox carteri f. nagariensis. NCBI lineage: Eukaryota > Viridiplantae > Chlorophyta > Chlorophyceae > Chlamydomonadales > Volvocaceae > Volvox > Volvox carteri. Next base: position 334,271 of record NW_003307631.1, read on the forward strand.
TAAAGCTGTTCAAGTCCTACGCAGAACATGCGCGCTGTATCCGTGAGTCCTGGCGGTCTTACCCCCATTTTGTGGAGGGAAATATCTTCCTCACAAGCGGTTCTTGCACCCTTGCTGGCACATGGTTTACATCGCAGGCTTGACAAAATTGCTTTCAGTTTCAATGGAGGCAAGGATTCAACGGTTTTACTACATTTATTGCGTGCCGCTGTGGCCCAGCTGGAAAATTGCACCGATTTGGGGGGTGCGTGTCGAACCCCTTGAACTGAAACCCTTGTTCCTGGCTCGTTGTGGGGATGACACCGGCTTCTGGGGTCCGCAGACACCCATGCAACTGACAATCCACCTTCTCCCCCTCTTTGCCCAGGACTGGGGGGTATCAAAAGCTTCTATTTCTGCAATGACGACGACTTCCCCGAGGTCAAGGACTTCGTGCAGCGTACTGATGCAGAGTGCGTGCAGAGCGTGGGGTGAGGCTGGAACGCCAAACTTGTCCAGTTTACAATCCGGTCGGTGCTTCTCTAGGGTGCGGGTACTGCTGGGCAGGACGAGACGGCCGTGGTTGCCCCTGGTCCGGAAGGGAGATCGCGAGGCCTCCTTGTTATTTCTCCCCTCCCTGTCTTCCCCCTTCTGCGCAGCCCTCCATGGATGCTCCCCCGCCTTGCCCGCCCCCTTGGTTGACCCACCGACACGCTGACCCTACGAGTGAATACTTGGTCGCCTCCCTAGTCACAAGCCCTACCAGCTGCGCTTGCTGGCCCCCTGTGCTCCCTACTCAACCCGGCACGATGCGGCGCAACCCCATAATACAACATAATAATTACTGTAATTATTTGTATAATAATGTAATATTAGTAAAATATGACAATAATGTGTTTCCAGGTACGGCCTGTGTGTGGAGTACCTGCGTCTGTCCGACTTCAAGCGGGGCCTGTGTGAGTACCTGGACAGGACGGGAGTGATGGCCATTGTGCTGGGGACAAGGAGGTGAGGAAGAGGGGGGAGGGGGAGGGATCTGGGCAGCGGCGACAGTCCGTGGGGAGGCGGGGAGTGATGGCGGGGAGGAGGAGCTGGCAACATCACATCAAGCGGTGCACACACGCGCACATATAGACAGACAGACAGACAGACATGTAAATACCCCAGGGCTATACCAAACTGGGACCTAAGGGCCCGCGAGCCATAGCAACCAGCATCACCACCTGCACAAGACCGTCCAATTGTGCCGTGCTGTGTCGTACTGCCGTACAGGGGCGATCCCAATGGCGGTAACCAGGACTGCTTCTGCCCCAGCAGTGACGGCTGGCCGCCCTTCATGCGGGTCAACCCCATTATTGACTGGACGTATCACGACGTTTGGGTGTTCCTACGAGCCACCCACGTGCCGTACTGCAGTCTGTACGACCACGGGTACACATCACTGGGCGGCACGGGAAACACGCTTCCGAACAGGTGCGTGTCTCAAAGCGTGCGTGTCTGTGTATGTGATGGAGAACGCGGCGGGGAACAGATGAGGTGAGGTGAAGCAGTTTTGTGGAGTTACGGGTGTTGTACGATTGCTGGGAGCACGGGGGGGCCATATGCGAGTGTGTGTTGGAGGGGGCAGGGGGGAGGGGGGTGAATTTGGACGTGGATACCGGGGCCCATGGCCTGACCGTCCCCTCACCTCCTCTGCTCCAAACCCCCCTTCCATCTCGTTGTGTCCCTCTCGCCACTTTACTCTTTCCGTCTGCCCCTGTCTGTCCGTCTGTATGTCAGTCTCTGGACTCTGGTCAGTGTTCCCCAGACACACGACTTCGCGACCCTGCCCCGGGTCGTCTCCTAGGTACAGGACCTGTTAACCGCAGGACCCCGCAGGGGTTACATCTTCATGAAATGACCTCTCAAGTGACTCCTTGCGTCTGCATGTATATCCTCTTGTCGTATGTCGTATGTTGAACTCTCTCTCCCGCCCTCACTCGCGCTTTCCCCCGCCGGGCGTTGTTACAAGCTTGTGTTGCCCTGCCCTCCCTGGATTTTCCCTCCTCCCTCCTCCTCCCTATTCCACATCCCCCCGGGTCCCCCTCTTCCCCCACCTCCCCAATCGGCCCTCCCCCCCACCCCTCAGTGCCCTGCGGAGCTCCGACGGCAGTTACGAGCCCGCCTACAAGCTGGCGGATGGGCGGCTGGAGCGAGTGGGGCGAGTGCACCCGGCCACACACAAGCAGGCGGCAACTCGGCACTCGCACCTGCACCCCCGTACACCACTTGCCAGCTCAAAGTGCCCGGGAGCGGTCCCGGGTCAGGAAGACAGCACCCACCCCCAGAAGGCGCAAATCGAAGGACAGCAGCAAACTGACGGGCTCGGCGAGGAGGGGACGGAGGAGGAGGGGGATGCGCGGCGGGGCGGCGGAGGGGCAGGAGGGGACGGTGCTGCACGAGAAGCGGGCTCGTCGTTGGCGACCAGCGGTGGTGGTGGGGCGGCAGGTGGTGGTGGTGGTGGTGGTGGTGGTCTGACTCACAGCGCCGCGATCGTTATCATCGGGGACGAGCTTCTGTCTGGCAAGGTGGGTGGGTAGGGGAGAGGGAGTGGGGGGTCGGGGCCCCTCTGGGCTCGCTTGCGATTATCATCACAATGTTCACTATGACTCCTCCCCCCGCACCCTCACTCGTCACGAATCCCTTACGAGCCAAGCGAAGGTCCGCTGTGCTCCGGAACCCCAGCCGACACACACACACACACACACATCCCACCAACTCCCCCGGTCCTCTTGTCGCCTCGTGTCTCTCGGCCGGCCCCGCCTCCTCCCTCCCAACGTCCCCTGGCTGCTACTGCCCCTGCTGCCCCCAGGTCGAGGATGTGAACGCCCGCTTCCTTTGTCGCGAGCTGAGGTCCCTGGGCTGGCAGGTGGGGGCAGGTGGTTGCGAGGGGTAAGGAGCTGAGTCCGCGGACGTTGTGCCACTCATTCTCGGTACCTCCCTCAACCAAGTCAACAACAACGTTTCCCTTCCCCCCTCCCCCCCTTACCGGGTCCCCCGCCACACACACCAGGTGACACGTGTGGTGTTTGTTCCGGATGACGTGGATGAGATTGCCTCGGCGGTTCGGGCGCTGGCGGCTGTGGTACAGCTGGTGATTACGGCGGGGGGCATAGGGCCCACACTGGATGACGTCACCATGCAGGCAAGCAGATGCGGGGTTAGGGGTCAGGGCGGGGAGCAGCGCAACGTGTGAGGGAGCCGGGTGCTGGAGCAACAGTTAGGGAGGAGGGATAGAGTGGGGAGGGGGCGCCGGGGGCCGTGTGAGCTGCGGGAATGGACTCAGTGAGGGCTGGGGGGTGCAGGGGGCGGGGGCTTGATGTCGTGTGGATGAGGATGGGCTTTGTGACGTGGGGTGTGTAGGGTGTGAATTCTCCTGCCAAGCTGTGCCCTGGCCAGTTGAGTCTCCTCCACCCCGGGGTCCTCCACCCCTTCGAACCGTGTTCGCTCCCTCCGCAGCCTCGTCTCGTTGTCACTGCCCCTGGCGGCACTCCTCACTGCCCCCGCCCCCCCTTCGCTTCACTCGCTCGTGGTTCGTTTTCCCCCCCCCCCTTCATGTGGGCCCTGCAGGGTATCGCACGAGCTGTGGGGCAGCCCCTGGTCAGGTACCTCAATGACATACATACATACAGACCAGACAGACATACCGTCTTACAGAGTTATACATAAAGATTTAAAATGTCTTAGATTTAAAGGAGATGTATACACATACAACCATACAGACAGTCAGACAGACTGAGGGAATGATACAGTCATTCCGACATACATACATACATACATACATACATACATACATACATACATACACACATAAAGGCGTCCTTCTTCTTCCTTCCCCCCAATGTTGCTGTTGCTGCTGTCCCCGCCCCCTCTTCTTCCCAATGCCCCTTTGAGGCTCCCCGCACTGGTTGAGAGGCTGTCCTCCTACTTCGGCGGTCCGGCGGCCCTGAGTGAGGCCCACCTCAAGATGGCTGAGGCGCCCCAGCACACGGAGCTAATTGACTACACACTGCCGTACAGCGACCATGTGTCCAAGTTCCCCCTGATGAGGGTTAACAACATCTACGTGCTGCCGGGTGGGTTGGGGGGATCGGGTGGTTGGGGGGTCGGGTGGAATAGGATTTGGCCCCCAGCGGGGCGGGGCGGGGCAAGGGAGTCCCGGTACAGCCGGGTGCCTGGTGCCCCTAACCTGAGCTCCCACCCTAGGACGTGCAAGGGGGCGGATAGGGGGCGGCGGGGCATTAGGAGGGGGGGAGAGGTAATGGGGGGGTTCATTGAGTGGCAGTGGGCGGCGGTGGTTAGTGATGAGGGCTGGTGAATGGGTGGGAAGGGTAGGGGAGCCAGCGGTGTTAGACGAGTGTGTCAGTCCGTCCGTCAGTCGGTCGTGATCGGGCGAGTGTAGCGGGCAATGAGCCCCTCCCCCGTGGGCCGTGTAGCTTCCGCCGTACCGCCCGCTCTAAGCCCTGATGGGGAGGGGGTGTCTGGCTGCCCGGGCCCTGTGCAGGTGTCCCCTCGCTGCTGGTTCAGAAGTGGAACGCCCTCAAGCCCCGGCTGCAGGAGGCGGCTCTGGCGCCCTTCAGGAATGCCACCCTAAGACTTTCTGTCAAGGTACGGAGGCGCCCGTTGGGGGCGGGGGCGGGGGCGGGGGCGGGGAGCTGACGGAGGGGGCTGAGTGCTNGCAGGCTGGGTGGCCGTTGTGTGGGTGGGGCCGTGCAAAGGTAGGGATGCGGGCGCATGTGACCACCATGAGCGCCGTCCGCCGGTGGCTTCACCCCTTCACCCCGTTACCCCACAACACCCGGGGCTCCCGATTCCTCCTGCCCTATGTACGGCACTGCAGGACGAGACCACCATAGCCCCGGCGTTAGTGCGGGTGGCCTCCAGCCACGGTCTGGATGTGGCGGTGGGGTCGTACCCGGTGGACCAGGGGATCATCATCACACTGGGTGAGGGGGTGAGGGGGGTGAGGGGGGAGTTCTGGTGCTTCCCTGGCTAGACACACTCCTGCAGCTTCCAGACCGTGCGCACACGACCCTAGGGTGGCGGTACTCCTCCCCCCTCGCTGGCCTTGCCCTCGGGTCCTAGCTTGACCCCTTTGCTCTGCTGCACATGGTCTGATTTCATATTTCACTCCAATCGGCTAGATCCCCACCTTGCCGTCGCCTCACCTCGGCCATGTTTTCAGTCCATATTGTTTTCACATAACGCGTCACTTCCTGATTAGCTGATTTCCCGTTAGCCATTAGCACACGTCATCAGTGTGGAGTTATTCGACCTACGTTATTTACGTTGGGTTGTTGCGGTTGTCCTCCGCCTCCTGTCCCGAATCGCAGACAGCAAAAACTCCGAGAAGCTGGAGGCGGCCATTGCAGAGATCCAGCAGCTGCTGCCCGGGGAGGCGGTGGTGGCGCTGGAGAGGGATGTGGACTCCCTGGCGTGAGGGGGAGGAGGGGGGCAAGCGGTGGGGGAGGGGGGAGGGGCAGCGGAGGGAGGGAGAAGGGGAGGAGAAGGGGAGGGAGAGGGGAGACTGGCAGTCGGGTGCGGCTAGGGAGGCAGTACGGCGGCGTGCAGGTCCTTGTATGCTGTATTGCGCGGGGGTGCTGGTGGTGGTGGTGGTGGTGCTTTTTGGTGTTCCTATGCTGCTGCTGGTACTCGGTGAAGCATCTCGTGCAGCCGAGTAGCCACTTACCGGCTGCCGGGCCGCTGAAAGCTGAGGCATGGGGCTGGTGAGACTCTCCGCTGGATACCGATGTGCCAACATCATGCGAGTCCTAAAGCCCCCCCTCCCCAACAGCCAGCTTAGTGCGTGGGGACTAGGTAGGGCCTAGGGTGGACGGGGTATGAGGGTCCTTCGTTCGGCGCACGTTGCCACTTAGGCGGTGGCATGGGAGAGAGAGAGGTCAAGGAGTCAAGGGCAGTGGGATATGCGGCCCGGCCTGTTGGCCTGCTGGTTTCGGACTGTTGAGTGCCGCTGCTGGGAGCCCAAGGGCTGTAGGAGGAGGTGAAGGGAGTCCGAAGTGCTGCACTGCACGGAATCGCAAGCACGCGAGACCCCCCGGCAACTCTACCAGGCTGGTATCGTGTTTCGCAACAACATATTGGACAGATTGACGTTTGAACACGTCTGACTTAACAGCAGCTGGAGGAGAGAAGCACGTGATAAAGATAGAATTCACAAAAGCCAGTTCGCTTCCTTATCATTTCGAAACTTTAGACGTTCAGATCTCTTGGTTTGCCGAACAGCCAAATTGGTCTCTAATTCCGTTGCTTGTAGGTTGGTCGTTGAGAAGCTAATCCGTTTTCAGCATTCCGGTTCGCTCCGCACTTCGCTTTGGTCGGAAATGGCCCTTGCGAAACTCCGACACTGCAATTACGAGAACTTGGTGTCATTTTTTAGCAGACCAGTCTACTACGAGTTTAAGTATGCGGTGCCTGAAAGCTCACCTTTGCACAGAAATAAAGTTGCGTAAAGGACATGAGGTTCACTAAATGGCCGTTGTGCGAGTAGGCTATCTGCTAATCCAGGCAAACGTCGGTTGTTCTCATGGCAGCTCAGGAATGTCCCTCGCGCCGTACAAAGGGCAATCCCAAACTAAGGCATCATCAACTAAGACATATTACTAGCTACAATTACTGGCAGTTTTGTCGCCCGCGGCGAACCTGCGCATCGCGAGCTGACCATCCCGTGCCACCTTCTCCGCCGTGCCTGGGCCTGAGCTGCGCTACCTGGAGAATCGCAAGAGACCATGGAGCTACCCTCGTCCAATGCAACGGCTCGGGGTCCGTTGGTGGCCAGCCTGCAGCTGTCCTTGACACGGCCGTACAAAAGTCCCCGGGCGTTCAGCACCTTTCCTGGGTTGGCTTGCAGGCGGAAGAGATGCCCGCGGATATGGACCCAAGCTCGGTAAGGGAAGCAGCTCCTTGCAGACCGGCGTTGGGTCGTGAGGTGGACAGCTGGTGTAGAGTCCGGTAACTGTTGGAGGGGAGTGGCCAAGCTTGAAGCCCCTTATTTCCCTCCATGCTTGCACCCAATAGCCCTTTACCTCCGTCGCACTTGGGCTCCCCCACCCTGACCCCGGCCCTGACCCTGGCCCTGACCCTGGCCCGCCAACACATGAGCGCACACAGGTTCACCTGGCGGTGGAGATGCTGGAACGGCTATACGACGTGCCACTGGTCGCGCCCCGCGTCTGCCTTAGAGCAGCTCGGCTGCGCCGCCACCTCGGCGCCGCGACCGCTGACCGCGGAGGTGGGGACTCCGCTCTCCGGGCACAACAGCCCGCGGCGGCACCACCAGCTGGGCATTCGGCACCGGCATCCCGTCCCCCACCAGGTTCTCAGCAGCTGCAGGCAGCAGGCGGACTCAACACAGCAGCCCTGGAGCCGGTGCCACATCCCTTGCAGCAGCAGCAGCAGCAGCAGGAGGAGGAGGAGGAGGAAAAGTTGCAGCAGTACCAGCAGCCGAGGCAGGGAGTATCAGGTCCAGACACGCAAGTCATGTGGGACGGGTCAAGTAGGGAGGAGGATGCACTGGATGTGGAGGCAGAGGACAACGAGGCAGGAGGAGGTCCTAGCCGCAGGGAAGTGGAGGGGGAGGGGGAGGGGGAGGGGGAGGGAGAAATATCGTCGCCATCATCGTCATCGTCATCGTCATCGTCGCCAGGGCGGATTGTGACCACCGACCCACGGGACTTCCCCTCACTGCCACCTCACCGCCTGGCAACCCTCTTGCTGGACTGCGCGTCCAATAAGGTGCCACTGCGCGTCTCTGTCGTACAGGTACGGCACGGCGCGTTGTACGTTTGTCGTCAAATTGTAGAAGTGGGTTGATAAAGTGAGTTGGGGTTCAGGAGATACCGTATTTTGGGGTGTATGTGGGCCACTACTGCTGGCGGCAGCGGATAGCAAGGTGATCATCAATGTGCGCGATGGCGAGCAGCAGCATCCCTTTCATATCACGTCTCGTCATGTCACTCCCCAACTGGCCGACGCCCCTTGCAAGTGCCACTCTCCAGTCCTGTGACGACCCCCCAATACCCCCCCCCGGTCCCTCCCTGGTGTATTGCCTTCACACGGGCCGTACATGGTTCACCCTTCCACAACGTGGCTCTACATAATACTAAACAAGTCGTTCGTCACAGTGGTGTCGTACAGGGCGTCAGAGCTGACGGCGGACGAGCTGATTTCTGTCCTGGATGGGTTGGCGAGGTACAGCTTCACGTCCAGGCCGCTGCTCAGCACCGGCACCAGTACTGGCAGCACTGCTCCGGCAGTGCCTCCAGCGCGGCGCAGGGCCGGTGATGCGGCTCCCCGAACCAGCGGTCGCGGCAGCTCCCGCTCTTCCTCCGCCTCCTCCTCCTCCCGCTCTTCCGGTTGGGCTGATCCCATACTGAAGGCTTTCCTCCTCCGCCTCCAGCACAACGAGCGCCCCTCACAACCGGCTGCAGATGCCGCCGCAGTGGTACCGGCCCCTGGGGCGCTGGGAACGAGGCCAGCAATCCGCCGCATCAATCGCACCAGCAGTAGCACCAGCAGTAGCATCACCGAGCCCGGTGAGGGCTCGGCCGATGGCACACTGAGGATAGCGTCTCTTGATCCGGCCCGGCTCGTCCAGCTGGTAGATCTGCTCGTCAAATTGGACGTACGGCCACCGGCGGGCTGGTTGGACAGCTTTCTAGAATGCTCGTCCCGGGTGGTCTCAAGGCTGCACGGCACGGACCTCGTACGTCTGCTGGACCTTCTGGTGGCACTGGCAACAGCGCCGGCGGCGGCATGGTGGGATGCCGTACTTGATACCTGGCCACCGGCGGGGCGCTCCCGTCTGCCGACTGCATTGTCGAAAGGGGGGGATGCCGTACAGCAGCCATCATCCATTGAGGTTAGGTGCGCCATCATGTACGGCATTCTAAGGCTGGGCTCGCTACGGCCGGCTGGTGCGCTACTGCCAGCGCGCCTTCGTAGCTGGGCCTTGGCGACAATGTACGACATTGCTCGGGCGGTGCTGGTTTCGGGGCAGCTTGCCGCTGCTGTGACTGCGCTGGATGGCGGGGCTGACGGCGTTTCAGCTGCAGGGACTGTACGGCTCAGCGCGTCGGCGGTTTCCCCGGATGCACCATCACCTCCTCCACCTCCACCCCATGCAATCGCCCAGGCCTTGGCCTCCCTACCCGCGGTCCTACCCCAGAGCTCGCGGTGGGCCTCTACCCCCTCAGGTGCGGTCCAGTGCCGGTAGTCGGTGCAGCGGTGAAGTGATGTTCTCGGTGGAGCTCATGTGAGTGTGTAGAGAGGGGGACCGGGTAGCAGTGCGATGATGACCAGACGAGGTGCGCCACACTGTGCGCCATTTTGCTCTGCAGCACTTACAGCACTTACACACTCGCAACGCTTGCAGCGCGTTTCCTTCTTTTCTTTTTTTGTTTACTGTACCCATGTGGGGGGGGGCGACATGTGTCCCCATGTGCGCGCATACATACACACACATACATACATACAGGCATACACATGAGCTATGAGTTAGAAAAGCCTGCATGTCATTATGATACGCATTTGCACACCATGAAGATACATGCATAGAGTCTCCACGCTAGCACATACATACAGATGTGTGTACACACGTACGTACATGCACACAACACGCATGTTTGTTTTGCAGAAGGCGGGTGTGGTGTGCTGGCGGTGCTGGTGGCCGCGCTGGAGCCCCAGCTGCAGCAGCTGGGCCCCGAGCTGCTGGTGGAACTCTTAAGAGGTGAAGAGGGGGGGGGGTGCGGGTGCCTATCTGGGAAGTGAGGGAGGAGGTGCCGCAGGTAGGCCACCAGCGCTGGGTGAGGGGTCCCTATAACCGTGAAACAGCCTATCAATCATCAATATGTAGTATAGTTAAGGCGTATTTGCAATCCTTATGTTCATTCTCAACCACAACCCTGCCAAAGCCCAGGCATTATTTTTTGGCTCACCAACAGGGTTCGACACCCCGTACGGGGCCCGTAAGTGTTTGGCCTTTTTTCGGTATCCCCGTCAGGGCCCGTAGGACTTTTCGGTGGCTGCCGTAAGGATTTTGGGGCGCGAAGCGCCCCGTACGGGGCCGCCCCCGGACCGCCCGAAGGCCGGTTACGGTGGCTCCCGTAAGGATTTTAAGGATTTATAAGAGGCCGTACGGGGCCCTGTAGGGGAGAGGACGGACCATATAAAGGATAAGGCCACACACTTGGCAGACATAATTCATATTGCAATATTTAACTACACTTTTCATAATACTTTTATAGCTTCTGGTCCGTAACATCCAGCGATGGCAGACAATGAGTCACCAATAATATATGACGCAAATCCCAGCGTTAGGGCAAGCATGTATAGCACATATAAACGTTGTGCAACAGGGCCCCCAGGTCTCACTTACGTACCCTTGTCGGCCGCCCTCGGGGTGCGGCTGAACTGTTACCCGCTGGGGTGGCCTTGACTTCATTTCTACCTTTCTTTTGCCTTTGCCCTTTTCTGCTTGCTATATACCTCCTTGCCTTTAGGATTTCTTCCAAATTAAATTTTTCTTTCATTTCTTCCTCTGTACAGCATACGACAGTAACGCATACAGCACTACGGCAATTTCCCAGCTCGGTCTTCTGTTGGTTCTGTGCACCCTTGCCCTCGCGCAATTCTCCTCCTGGTCTTCTAGCCTTGGGCACTTACATGCACGCCATGCCACTACTCGGGACTTTCCTTTTCCCTCTACCTCTACTATCGCTGACTTTTTTCCTTTTGTTCCCGCCTTTCGGATGTCATCGTTGCTGCCGTCTACCCTGCTAAGGTAGGAAGCCGTTAGTAGAGCTGCACACCTTGTTTACGTTGTTTTGGGAGGGGGAGCGCTTTCCGCATCTTGCAATCACTTTGGGGGCTAACAGCAACTCGTAGCCAGAGGCGATCGGTTTACAATATCCCTAATCACGAGGTCACTACTACTATGTACGACACATCTCCGGCAGCAGCGAGCGCCCTTTGGCATAATGTCGGACATCAACGCACAGCTGCCACAGGACAGCCCCCGGTGGGGGTGTCGGTGAAAGTTTGCGCACCTGCGTTCTTGCTTTAGACACCGGCAGTTTGCAACTTTGGATATCGGCAGTTTTTTGTCTTGATTTTACACATGATGGTCATCCCTCGGAACCAGTTGCCGCACGTCCTCGTCTACCTGGCTTGGTGCACGCTTACCACTTTTGCCGCGTGTTCTCCATCTCCCTCCCTCCCTCCCTCCCTCTCTCTATCCCTCAAAGGTCTGGCCGCCTCCCGGCTCCACCCGGGTCCCCGCTTCCTACTGCTGCACGCCATGGTACTCAAGGGCCGGGCTGCACAGCGAGAGCTCTCACCATTGCAACTGCTGACGGTGAGGGGGCAGGTGATGGTGTGGTGGTGTATTGCTCGCATGCGGTGGGGATAAGGGTGCAATTTGATGTAACCAGCTAGCCTAAAGAACAGCCGCCGCATGGGTAGGGTCGGCTTGGTGCAGTTTGTAGTCAGTTGTTTTCATTTCGGGGGCCACACTCCCTCCCTCCCTTTCATGGTCCTTGTTGTGCTGATACCATCACATACTGACAATGCTACTGCTTACCCTACCCTATTATACCCTATCCTACCCTACCGTACCCTTCCCTACCTGAACCAGCTGCCTGTATCGTTTCCTGCACCCTTTCCCCATCCGCTCTAACACACCGCTGCTGCATGTGGCCGATATCTGATGCACGCTGCTGTGCGGCTGCTGTGTGGCTGGCTGAGGAGTGCTCGGGTGGGCCCCTGACATGCTGCTGGTTGGGGCGGCTCTCTGCACGCAGGCGGCCAAGTGCTATACCAAGCTGGGCCTGGCTGTCCGAGGTAGTGACAGGGTATCAGTAGCTGGTGGGGACCGCGTGTGAGGACCAGTGGAACAGTAGAGCAGTGCAGCAGTATTGTATTGTGGTTACAGTATTTCCGCCGCCGACGCGGCGGGTGCCCTCACGAGCCGTGAGGCTCCAGAGCACGCTGTTGACGCTCATCAAAAACCTCAGTAAGGAAAGTAGCGATTTTCCTCGGATTGGTATTAAGAAATACCTTGCGCATATCAGTATCTTCAACGTTAATCAGAAACCTATTACGCAACTCAGTATACGCCTCACACTCCATGAGCACATGATATTCATCCTCAACCTTACCCGACGTACAGACCTGACACGTACGGCACTCTCTCGGCCTATGGTGTCCTTTGTTGACCTCCAAAGGCCAACAACAAAGACGGAATTTGGCAACCATACGCAACTGGTTGACCGGCAAATAAACACGCAAATAGCCTGTGGGATCGGAGCCCTCTCTTGCTGGTGAAGGGGAGCCCATCCAGTTATGATACCTGCAAAGCGAAACCCCTTTACCTTGGAACACACGCGGATCACCCCCTTGGCTGAACTGATCCCAGTCACTTAAAAGGAACGCAGATAACCTCTCCAGAACCTCACCCACTCGAATCAACTGAGACGAGTATACATCTACCTTCTGAGAAACGGAGTCACACGCCGGCCACTCATGGCCCAACCAACGCAAAATGATGAGCACTTTAGACGACCAGCAATCCACTTTGAGATCAGACAGAAGAGCCAGACGGAGATCATCTACTAACACGTCATGATAGACCGACCCACGGGACTTGACTATCTTATTCCAGAAACACAACGCAAGGCGTAACCAAAAGTACTGCAAAGGCAACTGAGACAGCTCCCTGTACAACAGCTTGTAAGGTACCTGCTTGAGCCCAGCACAACGTAAACAGAAGTCACGCTGGACCTGGACCATACCATCTTCCAAAGCCAAATCAAAATATGACTTACCAGCGGGTAAAACACCTTTACCTAACCGCAGGACGGAAACAATCCTATCAGGACCCCAGACCTCAGCACCATAACAGAGAACCGAACGGACCTGGGTGTCGAACGCTTGAAGCCGAACGGCAGGAGCCCACACCCTGTTCTCATCCAACCGATTACTAAGACCGAACATAGCCCGTCGCCCTGCTTCCAAAAGTTCGTTGGCACAACTCGCAAACGGGGACGCAGGGCCCCAATAGAGACCCAAGTACCTAACGCGACCACACCAGTTAATAGGACTAGGAACAAGTAAACTACCAACCATGGGTGGGTGCCAAAGCGACCCATCAGTACGGAGAGGAAGCATGAGCCTCACCCCCTCAAACGCCCTCTTAACGACATCAACGGAAGCAGCCACAACAAGGGCCTCACATTTCCGAACGTTGCAGCGCATACCAAAAGCAGCACAGAACTCAATAAGCAGCTTAAGCGAGAACTGGAGGCGTGCCAACGAGGTCGCGAACAAAGTAAGGTCGTCTGCATAGAACAACAGAGGCAACCGACGATCATTAATGACAGGACATTCGTGTGCACGTGTGTTGAACCATTCGTCCATACCATCCCTCGCTTCAAGGTAGTCGGCAATAACCTCAATGAAGAACCCGAACAAATTGGAACTCATGGACAACCCCTGCTTCACGCCCTGCAGAGAGGCAAAGATGGACCCTAGNCGACCGTTAACCTTGACCCGTTGGAGAACACGTTCATAGCTGGCTTTAAGGGCCGCCAACATGGGTCCATGCACACCCCTCTCCTCAAGACGCTGCCACAGGCTTGCCCGGGGCACTCTATCAAAGGCTTTCTCAAAATCCACCTGACACGCATACAGGGCCTGATTGCTGCCGGGCCGCTCATAACGACTTTTAAGATGACGAACAACGAACAACTGATGAACTGTACTGCGCTTTTGACGGGACCCAGCCTGAAAACGGCACCGGACACCATCTTTATCCCCGAAAGCTGCCAGCCGCCTGTCGAGAACCGTGGCATAGCATTTGGCAATGGCGCATCGCACAGCTAGACCCCTGTAGTTGTCCTTGACCCTGGGGTCGCCTTTCTTAAATAACGGACTGAGAGACGCCACGCAAAACTGGTCAGGCACATCCCCTGTATCCCAAATGTGCTGGAAAAGGTCTCGAATCGCAGGGGCAATAACATTGACAGACACCCTGTCCTCGTCACCTTCACGAGGGATTCGCTTGGCATACTTGTAGCACTCGGCCGGAACCATACCCAGACCCGGGGAACGCCCATTAGACAGGGACGACAAAGCCGCCTCAACCTCTTCAAGAGTGAACGGACCATTCATAGTGTCGGCCATAGACCGTCTAGCATGCACCGGTTCGGAATCACGCCACGCCGCCCCGACTTGGGAGCCCGCACCGAGATTGATACAGTTGAGAATGGCACAGACACGGGCCTCCTGCACCTCATCGAAGGAGGCTGAGGCATTATAAAGGCGATCGAAGTAGTCCGTCCACTCCGACACGTCTTCCACATTGCATCTGGACGCTGGCTTACCGTTCAGACGTTGCCATAGGGTCTTCGCATACCGTTTGCATGTAGCTATGAATAACTCCAAGGCTCGCAGCCGGTGATCCCGTCGCGCGTTACGCTTAGCACGATTAAACTGACGACGTAACTCTTGAAAACTCGTATGCCCCATAGCCGGGGCAGCACACCCCCACTTCATCACATCAGACCGATACTGCAACATGGCC